>NW_019211456.1:56615670-56618881 GCF_002443255.2 Varroa destructor | reverse complement strand
TACAATTTTATTAATCAATTTCGGGCTTGCGTTGTCACCCCCTTCGAAGGAACTATGCTTGATTAGTATACTAGCTTAAAACAAGCTGGAAACTGCTGTGTGTCAGCCGTACGTGAGCCAGCACCTTATCGTTACGATTACGTTAACGGCCGCAAACAAGCTGACATTGGACAAGGCTATGCGGTTTACTTTTGAGGGGATCAAGCTAATTTCTATAGTCTTTGTCGGTTCTGGAAACTCTGCGCTCAATAAATGTTGTAATTTTAGAAAAAGTTATCGAAAAAAAACACGAGCAATATGAATGGATGATCTCTCATGAAGTTGCCGTTAAAACAACAATTCTAATTAGTTGTGTGTAGAAGTGTAATGGACCCTTATTAAAGATGATGTCGTCAGTGAAAGCTACTGATGTAATATGGCCGCAACTAAAAGAACGGGATCCGATGCAACAATAACCACTGCACGATTTCAGAACTCGGCAGAAATTCGAAACCGGCCTTTTTAGACGCTCATTTTGTAGCTGTTTGCTCAGGACAAGGAAAATGTACGTGGGCAATCTAACATTTTGCTCCCGTTTTAGACAGAGCCGCGCACACTGCGCAAATATTTTTTGCCTCGAAATTTTGCCTTCGGGGAGCAACTGTTGTTCTAGCTGCGGCTCATCATATTTTGAATTTTTCATTATAAATTGTCTAATTGCCCATGTATAGTGTGCAGACACACTACAGAAAAGATTTCAGCGCAGGGTTCCCTTGGACGCTTGTATTGTTTACAAAATGACCGAAATCGAGCTTCGGAAGAATATTTTAGAACAGATTTCAAGTGCTTATCTCATTTGCGCTAAGTCAATTTGAATTGATTTTAGGGAACGTGATGAGACGAGCTATTGAATCGGCTGTGTTAAAATTATTTTGGTAAATACATTTGGAGATAATGATGTTCTGGCACAGATAGCAAAAAGAAAAAAGGAAATAATCAAATTAAAATATATAAACGCTTTTTAAATTGTGGGAAAATGCTGGCTGAAAATCAAGGGGTCTATAGAGTGAGATCGAACTTGGGCCGTTTTTATGGAGAAACGCAAGGCTGCAATCGAAATATCAAAGACTGGGGCAAATCTAACCGGCAGATGCGCCGTAGGCTTGAAAGCGAACTATGCGTTGGAGCACATTACGTTTTTTCCTAAACGTGACCATTTTTTCAAAATAAAAATGAGTAGGTAACTACACTAAGAGTAAGTGATTTGTATTTGTATAGATGAAATTACACTCACCTCTCGCCAGGAGTTATTGTCAAGAACAGAATGGACGAGTCTTCGGAGTTCATGTGCTTGTTGGAGTCCACCAGATCCAGTCTGTGCCTCTTTCAAAAGTTCGCCCATAAAAGCAGCCCGTTCTTGCTCTGCTAGTAAACATCGCGGGTTAGCTTGCACCCGAGAGATCGTGCAGCACCAAAACACTATCAGAACAGCCCCACAACGCAGGATCCACATTGTAGCGCCACTGCTACCGTACGTCATCAGTGTTTCGTCTCTTCCTATGAAAAGATACCGGTGAAACTCGTTGGCTACGTTGAAAGGTCCGCTCTGTTCGTGATACGTTCGGGCTAAAGGCAACTAATTCCATCGAGAAAGAAAAATTAAAGAGGGAAGCAATTGCGAGTCACTATTTACATTCACGTATATTCCAATTCAATACTGGTTCATCCAGCAACAAATGAAAATCATTGTTGCGTACGATCTATATATTATGGCTCTACCACTATCGTTAGTTTTTTCCGTTCTACTCTATCGGGGAGCCGACTTTAAATGTGTTTACGATATATTTCCGGCAAGACAGTTATTGTTTATTTCGCGTGCGTCCATAACACCATGTTTATGTAGTTTTTCAAAACTTCGAATAATCGCCACGCTTAAACGTATTACCTCGTTCGATATTCGGTGCATTTTTAATTATTTCGTATATAGGCTGAACTTATTTTTTTCTTTTTTAGATCTATGTCTTTGGCATCCTACCTGTCTTCAAAAATAAGAAGCAGAACAAATTTATGAAAAAAGTAGGTCTGCGGTTAAAGTAGCATCTACTTCAACTGTAAACCGACTTGTACGGTTATATCATAAATTTACAAAGAATACACGCTAGGTCCATCGTGAAACGGACGAATCAAATTAATACCAAATATTTTTCTACTCACTCTAAGCATTTGAAAGCAAATAACCATCACGTGGATTTTGAGTTGATCTTGAAAATGGCGAGGTTTGTCTAACACCTTTTGTATTTTTAGCTGCACTTCAATTTTTCCAGATATTCCCACCCCTGAGATATTGACACTAACCCTTTTCTGCGAGTCTGAAACCCATCTAGCTAAGTAGACTTTCGAACTTCAGACAAAACATTATTTTGTACCGTCATCTTGATAACTGATATTTGAAAAAGAGATTATACTTTGTAATATATTCGATTTATATAGCATTATAATGACGTCCTACGTACTCACGTTAGAAATTGAACGATAGTGGAATTCTATGGCGTGTATAACCAGAAAAAGTGCATATTCCAATAATTAGCTGCTTTATTATTTTGAGTTACTTTTTTTTTCTATAAAGTTATAGTTTTAAACCGTTAAAAAGACCGTTATTGACGCCAAATAGCCATATTACAATGATTTATGCCAAACTTTTAATAAAAGTTCAATAAATTGAAAGTTGAACATTTTTTAAGTTTCGACATTTTGAAATATTATCAAGATGCTCGATTCTTTCAGAGAACACAGATAAGATCCTACATGCGTCGGTATAGCATAGTTCCTTAGGATACATACAAAGCAGAAAATCGAATCTCTAAATAAGGTTTCTTTAATAAAAATACATTTTTGTATGCATTACCATTTCTATTTAGTCAAAGCATAAAAAAACGCCGTTAAACGCAGCCATTGCAGAAGTTCTGTCGCACAGACGTTTTAAGATGATTATAATCAAATTCTGTCCGAGTTCCTCTTTTTTGTAGGGGAAAAAAACGTTTGTTTAAATCCCAAAAGCGCTAGTATTTAGAAGAAAGTGGGTCGCAAACACAGCTTGCCGATAAATTATGCTCTTTTACTGCCTTCCACAAAGTTCAGCGTTCTACAGTTATTATATCTGTAACCTTGGCTACCTAATACGAATTACCGAGAATAAAGTAGCGAAAAGGACCAAAATTTCGCTCACTATATA
>NW_019211456.1:56583931-56615570 GCF_002443255.2 Varroa destructor | reverse complement strand
TGTATATTTAGTCCTTGGCTATTTAAATAGCGCCACCTAAAAATGTCACACAATCTCGAATTAGATAAGAGATAACTCAGCAACTGCAACTAAATATCTCGTGCGTTTTTAGTTGTGTGAATGCTACCTTTGTTTGTGTTCTTATGATAGCAAACGCGACGATCCCGTTGCTAGACAAGTATTTTTAGGCTGCAGTAGAAAGAAAAGCACTTACACGGGCTAGTACGTGGTTTCTTCACCCTGACTGCGATCACTGCTGCAACTTAGTTTGATATTCTCAGAACGCACTTTTGCACAATCCCCGTGACGCCCGGGTCCTGGGCTTATACTTGCAGCACTGTATTTTCAGGTTGTAAGATGTTCGTAATCCCCTGCCCATTCCTGAACCCGTCCTTTGACATAATGCCACACGTTTTCGATCTGATTCAAGTCGAGTGAACTTTCAAGCCATAAGAGAATTTCAACACCGTTGACGATAAACATCTTAAAGACACACTTTGCCACATGACACATAGTTCTCATCCATTCCCGAACCCGGACCAACATTTTCTTCTAAGTTACGTCACTACACTGTCGTCTTTTAGTAATCTAGCTGATTAAATACAGACCGCGGTTTCCAGCCAGCACAGTGGATGGAGACCACGGTCCACACAGATACTTTGCTGAGGTGTTTGTACTGAATTACATGAAGCTCGTGCAATCTTTTGCCAGAACGTCTGTAAACATATTAAACATTACCACCGAAAATCTCAGATTGTACTTTATCCGACAGCTTCCCTAGAACTGGTTAGTTTATTTGAAGCGCGCATACTTTTATGCACAAATCAGTCGAGTCCTAAAACCACTCAGGTTGGTACGACGTCCAGGGTCGTTACGGATATAGTGGCCCCGTGCTATTCCTAATTACGAAAGTTATTGAACTTCACTGTAAAATAGTCTGTGGCCACAACAACGTCATTGTCATCAAATATATAAGAGTAATACTAACTGCCGTTATACACCTCAAATAATTTTTGTCTATTCATGAACGAAACGGACATCCCAGTTGCACGTAATGGCTCAAATGTTGTGTACGCTGTAACGCATAGCCATTGGGCCAGACGTTTCCTTAAGCGTCTTCCTTTCCATAACCCTTAAAAAATGCTTCTCTAATCATTTTTGTTATCATTCGAATGAGGTAAACGGCTTTCACATAAAAAAAACCGCATGTAGATATTTAGTTCGGGTGCGAAGGTGCCTTTGACCATACTCTACAACATGTGATATTTTTAGGTGGCCTTATTTGATTGGCATTATATATAGAGCATTCTTTCAAGTCACTAATAATAATAATAATACAACAATCACATCTAATTTTGTAAAAAAAAAAATTGAAAATATTGATTTTTCAAGCGTACCAAAGCGCACTCGTCCGTCGACTAGGGCGACGATTGGTATGATGCCACGGCTCATTCAATATAAACACATCCACAGAAATAACGCACAACGTATTTGCACGTTATTTTTTTTTGCTCAGTGTAACACTTACGAACTCATTGAAAGAAAACAACTAAGCCAAGTAACATTTCAGGAAGTTAATATCCGTTGTTACTCGTTAACGATTCAGTAACCCTTAGAACACTTACCAAGTTCGGAAGTTTCGACAACAAACATATCAAACAACTTTGAATCGCTCTATGGCTAACGACGTTGTCGAAGATACTAGCTTGATGTTTGGCGCAGTAACTGGCTTTTTTTTTTTTTTTTTTTACACAGAATATAATATTACTTTCTAAAAATTTCATTATCTTACCTTGTCTTCAGCGGGTTGACTTGTATATTACACAGGTAGATTGCCAACACGATACGCAACTAGTCTATATATATATATATATATATATATATATATATTTTTTGGTTGTATGCACCGTAGTAGTTATAGATATCGCTAGGTGAATACCTTGGCGAGTATGCTAGACCTAGTATACCTATCAAATATTATCAACTGTGCTATTGTTCAAGTCATCAGTTAAAAACCTAATGGCTTTATCACTCACTCTCCAGGCAAATGAATGGAATCTTCCTTTAACGCAACCATAGCAAGTTGCGCTCACAGAAAGAACACTTAACTCTAGCTTCGGAGTTGGATATTGCAGGAAACCGAAGGGGCCTCGACTAAGGCTGGGTCATTGTTACACCGAGCAGGAAATAAGCAAAACGTATGTTTAAGAAGATCATAAAAAAAAATACAATTCGTTTTTTTTTTTTTTTTTTTTCAATTTAAAGGCCTCGTGCAGCCATTAAACATATATAGGTTGAAAAAAAAAATAGGGTTTAAAACCTACCTAGTCTTAACAACTAATTAATCATTAGAGAACCCTGAGTGACATAGCTAGTTCTCTATCATACGGTAGTGGGTATTTTTTTATGGAATGATGCAATATGCTTGTAATGTCAGTCAGTTGGTGCAGGATCTTAGTTTCGACTGGCACATTGTATTTATCTTTTCATCAAACACTGTTTTTCATTACACGTTTCTCACCCTGTCGAACGAGGAGCTGGATCTTGTCAATTGATGTTGACCCACCGTTTTCACTTCCGTTTAACAATTTAGCTCATTTCATCCAATTTATCCAAAATAATAGCCTGACACTGCACAATTTACACGTTACTCTATGATATGAAATCATTGTCACTCGAAGTTCGTTTACAGCTGCTGGTCTTCGACTTGATGATGGAACCTCGTCGAGGGCCGAGATGACGTCACTGAAAGTACTTCTTGGGTCTTGAGGGGCCGATTCATTTACCAATGCTGCGCTATAAGTGCCAGCATTGGTAAAAGTTTGTGCATCTCCAGTGGAGGGAAAGATTGGAGAGAGTTGACATCTCCACATGGACCTGCCGCCAGCAAAAACCCTCTTCGGTCTTGCAGCAGATTATAAAGACTCCATCGCCCTTAGAATGACCAGCAGAGTTCTGTAGGAATCTCATTGTTTTTGCTGAGATACCCATAAAGCACGAGCCAGCAATCTTGGCTCTTGACTACTTAGCATAGCACACGTAATGATCGATAAAAAAAAAAAAAAAAAAAAAAGGCCGATATTGCGTAACTCTAACAAGCTTTCAAGGATTTCATTTTTTCTCCCTCTCTCCTATATATTTTTGCCGACATGGACAGATGATATTTCGGAGGCAAGATGAGCCCTTACTTTAGTGTTCCTTAATATGCAAGTCAAATAAGACCGCAGTGTTTGTGGTTTTCTTTTTAGCATAAACTACTTCGAGCCGGCCATCAAACTAGAACAACAAGTTTGGGCATTTTTCAAACGGAGGCGCGTACTATACCCGGTAGCGCCTACTTTAGTAGCGCTATCAGTTGCGATTTTGCAGCGACGATAAAGTCTGCATAAAGTGTAATATGGATGATGGCAGTGTAACGATACGGTCGAACGTTGCCACGCACGCTGTCATTAAGCGTCGGTGACGTCCTACAATCCCAGCTGATATCATTTTGAAAATATAAGACGTCCGATTTTAGCTAAATATCCGGTTCGTTGGTCGAAAGGTAAATTTGGGTTTGGTAAATGTTAATATTGAATTTCAGGTGATATATCAGTATAAATATGTGACAATTATGCCAGTAAATTTGACAAAAGAGTGAAAAATAGTTATCGAATGCTTCCTTACAACTATTATGCCCCCATGGTACAAAACATCCTGCATTCATAACAAACAAACAAACAAACAAACGTACATATACTATAGTACTTTGAACAATCAGAATTTTAAGAAATCCACTGTGATATCATAGGCTGTGGTCAACGAGTACGTAGCTGTTTTTCCCCACGTTTACGTACGTGGAATTATTGCGAACCTGCGAGCGACCCAGGCCTTTTTCATCAGTTATGCACATGTAGCTCCTTGCAACTGTTTCGTTCGCAAAGGTCAAACAAGTTAACGCATATAACTGTTTTGAAAAAATTAAAATTATTCCCGTTAAGGGTAACATTATATAGTTAATAAAAAGGTCATGAAGCATATCACCATACCTATTTAGCTGTTAAATAAATCCTGGCTTTTTTCATTTTGAAAATTTCCTAAGAATTAGACTGAATAAAGGGGAGCTAAGGCACATAAGGCGGGACTCAGCGTTTAAGCTTCGATCGAATATAGAAACAGGACGGTAATAAGTTATATTAGAAGGGCCTTTCACAGTTTCTTCAGGAAATGACAAGATACCCGAAGATCCTGTTTCGGCTATAAAGAGGTTAACGAGGTAACGATTGTTGTCTTAAACGTTCAGTGGTTACAGCAATGTATATTCTTCACTTCAGTAACGTATTTTCTGAACTAGGTTTGTTTACTGAACATGCTATCGACTACGTCATGGAAATTCCGTCGGTCCCGTTCGAATGTGACGCATCCCGGCTATTCTTTGGGTTAGCATTACGTACGTATAGCAGCCTTTCTTTTAGATTCAAATGTTGATCCGATTCTTCGTCTCGTTTAGTTTACTATTGAAATTGCTATTCATGCTCATCGTAAGATTGACCTACTAGATACGTCGTCTTTTTTGTTTGGCAAATGAATATAGATCGTGGTCGAGTACGGACACCTGAAGAGAACAATTTTCACAGAGACTTTTCTCACAGTAACTGGTACAGTAAGTTGATAGATCTACTCACTTGAAATGATGTATCGTTTGAGGCTCAGCAAAAAGAGGAGAAATATCGCCTACGAAGCAAGAAACACCACAAGTAATATCCTAAAATCAAACACATGTATCGAGATTGCGTGGATATGACGGTGAGCGCGTACATCTTGTAATTTTCGTGGTAATATCCAAACAGATTTAGGAGCTGGAAGTTGTGAGGCACGCCACGCCGAAGGGGTGAAAGGCTATTTTAAGCAAACGACGATGCGAATCTCCGTGGATCTGTTAATGTAACCGAGTTACCTACACTCGGCTTAAACAATAAATGATCTTGGCCTAACTGTTTATTACAGGACACGTGTAACAGGGTATGTATTTGACAAGTTCAGCCTATCCTAGTGTTCAGACTAGACGACGTCAGCACAGACAAGCTCACGACCAGGCAGCTCATGATGATATATATTTTTTTTGCTTTTCGTCAAGGTTCTCTTATTATTCGCGCAACATCGCAGGTTCTGCTCAGTCTGAAGAATAATATACAACGATATGTATAATAACCACTACGCAATCGCTCTTCGAATTTGCTGCTACAAGGTTTATTCCATACACATCATTAGTAAGGGTACCGCACGAAACTTTCTTTAGATATGGTAAGTTATAACGCATCTCTGTCATGAACAGAAAATTTAAAATAGGACATAATTTGTTGAGTAAGAGTAAGTAAGTAAGCAGACAAACGTCTGCTTCTTCAATTAATAACGTGTACTGTGCTATTGGCGGAAGTAGAAGGTTTACACGTCGACAGTGACTGCGCCATTTAAGTGAGCACGATTAAAACTGTCAAAATGATTTATCAATGTAAATCACACAATGTATCTGCACAATGTAAATCGTAAGGACACACACGTGAAAAAGGCGGACCTGCGAGATAAGGGGAGCAATGTCTTTAGGTGAGACTGAAAAGGCATTGTTTGATTTGTTTACAAGCACTTTATACTAATAGATATGCCAGGTTGAATAAACTATAATATGCACATAGCAGAAAGTGTTGTCGGCTAAAGTAATTGCGCACTGGGTTTGCCGGGTTTAGACCCTGAACTACAGGTAGCATCAAAATACACGCGTTGTAGGTATCGTGGTAACAACGGAGTTAGGTGGTAAAGTCTCAACCAGTATGTGACGTTCTCAATGGTGATGGTTAAAAATGAACAAACTTCAAATGCAGTCACATACACACAGCGTCAAAAAAGGTCATAAACTGCACCAGTCCGAATGAGGCACGACAAATACTTCAGTTGCGCTTCACACACCATTCATGAGACGTTCATAACCTCAGTTGTAAGTTACCTAGTTTTATATGTAAGTGACTTTTGATTGAAAGGCACGCGTAGTATACATTCGTCAATATTTTAGCACCGAAATAGCTTTCGACGCACGTTTTACGACTATATCAGTGTTTTTAGATTGTTAGAACGGCCCGACAGTGGCATTACGTGGCAGAATTCGGACATTTGTTCTGTACCTACGAGATAGCGAATCAGCGATCCACTCACCTCGTGTGCGATGCTGAAAATGTGAGCCAGGACCGCTAGGACAGCAATGCTTATATCCTCCGTTTGAGGGCCGACTAGATAATGCTGCCTCTTGTGAGAGGGTGGCCTGCATGACAGCGGCACCCTGTGGCTAGACTGAAGCCATTAGGGTGCTCAGCCTATAGAAAGCCTACCGGAGCCATCTTTTTTCTGTTTCCGAAATGATAGTTGGCATATGCAGAACCAATTGAATATAGTGCGAAAACGTATTGCAAAGGCTGTTACTAAAACGTCATAACTTAGTTCGCGCCATCGAAATGCAGTAAATGCGGCATAAATAGTAATTGGTGTTTGTTACACACAATCTCGATATTATGCGCATCGAAACTCCTATTTCAGTTAAACTTTTTGCCATCTTATTCATTTGTTAGAATATCGTTGCTGGTAATCTGTTTAACAGTCTTGTTTCGTATTTTCTGTGCGCCTCTGCGCTCTCTCCAAAGTCCAAAAAAAGTGCCGGTGAAGATGGCAGGCTATGGCTATGAAACCATGACCGGACGGGACTACGGAGAAAGGATCAGGACACAAGAATTATGTCCTCCTTCTATCGAGGCGAATCCTTATTCGAGTTAGCCGATCGAAACAAGTCTTGCTTGGGCAGGCAACGATTTTCTGGTCCGTTGGATGTCCTGCTATTCCGCTATTTTTGGGCTATGATGGCCATAACCAGTTCAAGCATGTATTGAAATCAGCCAAACAACATTGGCCGGCATATGTAAGTTTCGTCCTGTTCATGTTGGGATTTCTCAGTGGTTGCCGCACTAAAATTTTAATGACAATGTCATTGTCGCATGTCCCAACGATCACGAAGTTGTATATACAAGTTTATAATTTTTTTTTACGTTTATTACCAAGTTTTACTATCTCGGCTGGACCATAATTATCTCTCATCAATAAATATTAAGTTGTAGCTCTAGCTAACCGAGTAATGAAAGTTATCCAACCTCGAAAAACGTCATGGCTGAGATAAGCTTTAGGCTGAGCCATGGGTACGCTGCGTTACCCTCTAGGTAGCCTACAAAGCAGTAAATCAAATCAATAGAAACGAAATAAAGACTTTGGCGAACACTTTTTACTAAAAAAAGGCTTTTTAGCTTACGGTATCATTATTAAGTAGTATGGCTGACACTTCTACCGATCGGTACTAGCCATCTGAATCAGAGGGTTTCGTAATTACTGAGTTTGAGCCGATCTTCCTAGGGCGTCTTCCTAGAAAAATCATTGGTTTTATTGAAGAAAAAACTCTAAATATATAATTCGACCTGCAGTAGATGTCCTGCACTAAGAAAAGCAGGAAGAATTCAGAAAAAAAATGCTAAAGATCTCTTTGAATTAAGAAAGAAGTTCCGACAATTCCCATGAATGATTATCATGAATGGTTATCAGGGCAACCCTTCACTATAATTTTAAACTAGAAACCACAGGGATTATTAGTAGTAAAGAAGGTCAGTTACGGTTATGATCTTGATTCAATTTCAGGCCACTCTTATTTACCATGGAAAAATTACTTCAGCACACAACAGACACCTTTACTTCGCGTATTAGCCCAATCATTTATAACAACGAAGCTTTTACATATCGCGTATTTTTAACAAATTTCTATACGGTATGTTACATTTTTCATTATGAAAACAGGATTGTTGCATACATTGGAAAGCACTCAACATAGATGTGATGCGTATTAACACTAAGATTTGTTTCCATTTGAAGTTTTAATCAGTACAAAAGATCTTTTGTCTAATGTCTAATGTAGCTCCCTTGAATTTACTTTGCTCAGTCGGAGCACGGCAGATGTACTATCGCAGTAATAGGTTTGCCTTTTCTAATACATATCTCCAGATAAAGCTCATTATAAAAATGGTAAGTATGTCGTCCCGTATTTTGGCATTTCTTCCTTTTGATCCTCGCGCGATCCAACAACTTCGACGTCTTCGTTCAAAATTTCTACGAACATTTGACCCCGGCGGAAAGTGGCGCCAGCTGACCGACGGCGCGTATCACGTATGGCAGGCGTTTATTGGCCTATCTACACTAACGGTCCTGCTCCGTAGTTCTGGTTCGGATGATATACTATGGCCTGTAGTGGTAGCGGCTAAATCGCTATTCGATCTGGTGCTAGTGGTCAGAGCCGGGACTGATCCGCTTAGTCTATTCGGTGCCGGATCAAGACGACGGAAATGGAATGTCCAGCTGTTGGACACAATCTATCACCGGATCTGGATTGTAGTGGTAACGGTCAGGCTGCAGTTCTATGCCTCACTGGCGATTTATGACAGTGATGCTATCGAGCTCGAGCTACTTTTGCTACTGAGAAAGGTTTGTAAGAGCCTATTACGTGTTCGAGTTATCAGTGCCATGCTCTATATACGCGTACATATAGAACTGTCTAAGCCCACTTGTTGCATGTTTTGGTTCATTTTCGAATAGGTAATAAACGTTTTACCGCGCCTTCTTTTGCACACGTTAATCGCTGACGTCCACCAAGTATCTGGACGCGATGAGACCCAATCTTCAGTTCTTCGCGATCGGCCAACAGGTAACCCAACAAGCAATCGTGAAGCAACGGAAGCTAAAGGGGCTGAAGTTCCACATGCTGGAAGTAAATATAAGTCAGTAGCACAACAAGCCAGGGTTAAGCTCCACTCACAGCGACCCAATGAGAAAAACGTGGGCACAAATACTTCTTAATACAAACAAGCATAGTAGCTCCTAAATAATGTACAATAATATAAAACAAGGTAATTTTAATTTAAAAATAATTGTGTTTTATCAGACTACCATCACTACTTGATGCCTGAAATTTCACCTAAGTTGATTGGTAATTTGCTTAGCTAGCCAATGAAGTGGTAGGGTGGGTGATCTATTCTTACCGAGACCCAAAATTTCTTATAGATTAAAACAATTTTGTTTACAAACAAAAAACGAAGGTGCAGATGTTAGAAGCGTGATGAAACTATGATAGGAATTAGGTTACTTTAATGGCTAATCAATGATTTCGCAAGGTATAGTACGTCATCTATCTTCTAGGTACCGCAAGCCAATTTTCTGGGGTTCGGCAAGTTCGAACAAAGCTGAACTTCTGAGTTAAAAGTATTCTATACTCGGATGCATGATTAGCTATGTAGACATATAATCGGCAGGAAAATGTAGCTAGATAAGTAATTGTAGATAGTAGACAAATGACGTACCACAAGGCGCAGCATTCGAAGAGATAATAATCGGCTGGTATGGAGAGTTTTAGTTCGGCAGAAACATACGCTAGGCTCAGAAATGCAACCCAGGAGGATTCGTTACTCCTCGGGACTTTTTTTTTGCCTAAACAAATACAGTTGGTTTACCGAATCACAATAATGCACACATAGTGATCATTTCGATTTCCAAGTCTGTTGTTCTATGGACAAACTATGACGTCTGTACAAAATAGAAAACATGTGCTGCATTCCCATGGCATTATACCTGCTGAGATTCTATGTGAGTTTTAGAGTAACATCGAAGTCCTATTTAGAAATACCCATAGAATTGGTCCTTTATAACCTTGAATTGATATCATTTCTGCATGAGATCGGAGGTTTAAAAATTTTAATTTTTTTTTAATTTTGTGACTCCTTTAAGCCTAGATTAGGGATTCGAGGTTTTCATGACAAATATCACGAACAGATATCTAGAGCTTATTGAAATGGTCTATGGTACCTCACAATAACGAAAAAACAAAAAATAGAGAATCAAAAAAAAAAATGTACTTTTGCTTACAAGGCGGTGGCATTGTTTTGTTTGGTAAAGTCCTATAAGCAAGCGTAACAAAAAGTTCAGAGTAAAGATGTAGCATAATACTGACTATCTCTAGTGAGAAAGATACTAAATATATTTATATAAAAGAAGCATTTATCGGTCTAAGAAGCTAAACGCGGGACGAGAACTTTATTGAAAAGAAAGTTCTCGCGCATCAAAAGAATTTCTCTCTCCCTTAATTTAAGTGTAGAAATAAGAGAAATAAATAAGAAAATCTTTTTTCTTCTCATGCCATTCAGAAACATTCTTATTTTTCCGCTGTAACGCTATTATGTTCAATTTAAGCTGAAATATGGACGTTTCACAGAAGGGCAGAAGTGCATTTTTGACAGCTTTTATACTATGCGTTTCGTCTGAGCTAAAACTACATACGGTAGGCTATGTGTGGTAACGACACCATAATTACTGCTTGAGAGTGGTCTACCAAGTCTAAAAACGGTGTTTGTAGAATGTTTATAGAATGGCACCGCTCTAACATGTGAAGATAACAACCATGTGCTTATATAGAAACTAGGAGCTTCAGCACTTCATAAATGATCTCAATTTAACAAAAAATTACGGCTTAACTCTGCATCTTAACATTATCAGGTAGCGAATGTCAGCCGGTCATACAGAATCGCTACGGACGTAGTCTGTAGAGGAATGGGTGGCTTCCTGGAAAAATAAGAAAGCCCAGAGCCAAATAGGCCTGAATCCGAAAATAATGTTTTATGATTGGTGAAACTGCTAATTCAGTGCTACGAACTTGGCACGTTTATCTAGCTCAGTTGCAGGAAGGCAACCAGGTTGTTCAAAAGAGAAGACTCAACCAAAACGGGCTATGCACGATAAACATCGTCGAATTTGTCGTCCTAAATTTCACATGGGAGGTTTTCCCGCACCTTCCGTTTGCTCTGGGGCTTGCGGTAACGGATTTTCGGTTTTCACGTTTATTGGGCTATCGGCTTCGTGCCGTTACCTTCGACACAGATCGAAAAGTCAAAATGTAACCAGAAAATGTCCTTAACACGAAACCCGCTACCTACTAGCGGGATGGCAGACACTATTTGGTGGAATAATGGAGAAAAGGCGTGGACATAAACGATAGGGGATACATGTCTATTGTCATAGGAATCAAAAAATGCTCTCTCTGTTCAGAAGAAAAAGACCAAGGAGCTTCCTACACCTGTTTATCTATCTGCAGTGATCAACACGAAGACCACCAATGTAAATAAACAGTAACTTCTTATACCGGCTTACGCAGTTATTACTATAAGAATATTAATAAAACGTTATTATCACTACAGAGACGCTCGATAGATACATACGTTCAATTTTCCAGCGGATAATAGCAGTTTTTGTATATTGCTTCTTTCTAAGTTATTGTTTGTTGATGTTAAGCAATATGTACCGCATAAAACTACATAAAGATTTTATCACCGTTTTATTTAGGTAAAACGTTTTCTTTTGAGTTTGAACTTTAAAAATGTGCATATCGGATCGCAGAAAATAGAATTTTCGATGCTTATCAGTCGTCTCATACTGTGCGTCACGAAGACTAGCCAAAGCCATGTAGGAGTCAAGCCTACAGGCGCGCATTGATAGCCGACTTGTCCTATCACAATCAGCTTTTTGCACTAAGGTGCCACGACGACTACTCACTCTGTTAAGCTGGACATTTTTTTTACCGAACTATTACGACCACGCCGTTAATACTTCTACATACGCAAATTAAAGTCTCCTCAGTTCCAGGATGGCTTGAAATTTTAAGTTAACAATTTAGGGATACGGGCTCATGGGAAGAGATTTTGGAAAGGGTTTTTTCAAATTTCTCCTTGTATCCTTCCTGCTGTGCGAGCAGACAGTTTAGCTTCCTTAAAAGGGCTAGTATCTATTTAATAGCATCATTACTATGCCGAATAAGTACAGGTCGTCGATGCTATTTCAGTTCGAGAGAGAAAAAGCGAGACAGAAGATGTAAGAGATAAACAACAGAGATACAAATTCACATTGTGTGATCACGTGATCTTAAGAGGTGCAATAAATCGAAAAGGGAATAAATATTTTCCTGTAACGTTACTATCTATACAAAAATTTGCCCGGAATGAATAATTCGTGTATTTTTACCAGTCAAGAGATACAGGGCTGAGCAGACATCTGTTTTGAAGGTCGTTCGCTCTGCTCGGGGAATATCTGAAGCCGATAAACGAGCCATTTTTTACCACTGGAATTCTATGCCGATGTACTACTTAGACTATTGAGTGATTTTCTAAGAACTTTAATCACGTATAGAACAGTTTGCTCTTTTATTTAGCACATAATTAAAGTCAGTTGATTGAAATTAACTAATATTAATAAGTAAAGGTCTTGGATTTAGTTCGCTTCCTAATGTTTCCCATTAGAATGACCTTAATCTGAACTAGGATTATTTTGATCTTTTTAAAGCTGTTTTATCAGTTGATATCACCTTAATGCTCGATCGGGCTACTAAAATAATGGCACCAGCATCAGTTGTCACGAGCTATTATCTCGACACGGACGAGTAATCTAGCATGATACATAAAATGCTTATTATTTATCTCTTTTATAGAGCAATATTAAAACACGTGCTTGAGGCAACTACCATTGACTATAATGAATGCTCGATGCAGACGACAAAGGTACATACTCTAAGAGGACATTGGCCTTTTTTTTTTGAGACTATGCTCACGATGGTGTTAGCGAACAGGGTTATTGCTGTGGAAACAGGTGATTCAACACATTGCGACACCTGCTGGGCATGCCTAGTTTAAGACGGGACTTTAGGAGCATTTGGTCGACCTACACGAGTCGTCGCCTGAGTACCTATGATAGGCCGACTTTTTCTCTTTTTAACTGCACGAATAAAAAATCCGTTTTCTAAATGCCTTTTGTCTACCATTCATTTCGCCTGCGAGCGTTCCGTTCGAGTACACTTCGTCAGCTAAAAATATCTCACATATTCGATAACATGTGTTACTCTTTCTTGGTCGGTATCAAGCACACGTTAGGACCGCGATCGCTGCTTCAGGCATTTATTAGAATATCATCGGTAGCTTAACTAGAAGACTTTTCGATTTCTGCCTGAATATTTAGCCGCGTTGAAACGCTATGGCTCTCCGCAACTAGAACTTGCTTTTCTGGAACTGAACAAAAAAAATACTTAGAATAAAAAATAGTTTTACTTTTTTCAGGACGCCGATTTCTTAAAAGCTCGGAAAGGTGGATCGGAACAGAATATTTTCCAATAAGTTAATTATAAAAAAAAAAAAAAAAAAAAAAGGAAAATCGCTGACGATAAATTCCAAGTATTCGTTAATTTACTTATAATTTTTATCAATCAAAATGGGTCCTAAATATACTAAAAGCGAGACTCACTTCTCATAGCAGCTCTCCAGCACTTATTTCCTAGTGCTTAAAGCGTCTTATGTGATCAGTCAAACGATTCTTTTACTGAACTTCATCATTCCCTAAGATAGTGACTTCAAGACAGCGGTATTGATTACACTCTAAGGTGCCCATTTGTCGAGCCTTTTTTACAAGCGGTGTGTCATTGCATCGTCAACTAGCTCGTAAAATGATATCGTGCCCCCCTTCGAATACAACACAGGCCTTTGAAAGTGTGCCAATTAGAGATAGGTGTATTCTAACATAGGTATTATTAAAAATAACGCTCCGGAGTTAGTTTTTTTCACAGCGTAATGTCCGGAATTGTCAAGGCCGTGTGCGTACCCTCGACGTATACCGTTAAAATCCCAAGGCTGTTTAGTATTCGTTGTCGCTACAATAACTACGCGCCACGGTCACATGGAAGACTTAAGAATTAGTAGACATATCGTTCCGCTGTATATCAACATTACGTTTGCGTCAAGAACCTAACACGAAAAGACCGTTGACCTATCACCAGAGTAGATACCCTCGCCTCAGCCCTAGAACTTCATTACAGCTGAGCAATTTCTTGCAGTCTGTTGAGTTATGCTAGGACGTAATTACGTGTCCCTGTAAAAGCTTAGTGTGTAACGTGTTCGCATGGTAATTAATCTTAGGGGCACGTTGTGGTGTAGGTTCAAACCCGGGCATAGGCAGGATTCGTTTCCTCTAGGGAGCCATGCAACCGCCGGATGGAATACCAAACGCCGATACCGGACGTAACACTGAGAATGTACGAATAGAAATACAATTTTCGGTTGAGGATATGCTGTCACGGGAAATTACTTATAAGTTATAAAACCTGACAGGATTAGAAGAATAAATGTAATTGTTCGCTTTACATTTTTAGAAAAAATATTGGACATTTAAATTTTAAGGGTAACGTAAAAGAGCGTCAACCTTATTGATCTTCCTGACAAAGCGATATTGAACTTGCATGTCGTTAGCTACCCTTTCGTAATAAAACTTATAAAGCTAAACTAAATAATTTAAAAAAAGTGGCAAGTACGCTTCTTAAAAACACATAAATCATCCTGTCCATTACGAGCCTTCCTTCGATACCGAAGTGTCCTATCTATATGCACGCAAACTTTTCCAGCGCGTCAGAGACAGATCGGGTCGACTTCAATCAGTCAGTCATGAACATTGCGGAATTAGGTACTCACTCGCTTCAGCAAGAGATGCTTTAACTATCCGTGCAGCCAGCTGCTTAAAAAGTTTCCAAAGTTCTCTGCGAACGTTTCCACAGGATCCAAGACAGCAGGTGTTCAGAGTGCGGTTGTGCAATTGCAATGGCAATTCCAGGTGATGCTTCGAACCGTAACGCTGTACGTAACGGTAGATGCTCAATTGTCAAAGCTGGCTGGCTGCGTGCACGAACTCCCATTACCCTCCTAGATTTCCACTAATTTCTATTACTGCTAAATCACAGAAAAGGATTAGGAGCAAAGAATGTCGTAATTATAAACACCACAATATTTTTTTTCTGATAACGATCAAAACACATGGACATACGGAGATATTACTAAATTGTGCTTTTTTTTTTTGTTAATATTAGACTGTTACGTTTAACGAACCTCCTATAAACGCAAGAAGCATTAGGAAAAGTAAAGCACATATGCTTATTACGATCCGTCCTTTGCGTATATATATATATATATATATATATATATATATATATATATATATACACGATATCCGTAAAAAGGAAGCGGTAGATTAATAGCGAAAATCCATTTAATACTGAATTGAATCTTCGTGCTCTTCTATCCTATACTGCTTTCTATAGAAATCTCAGCCGAAACGGTAGAGATCCTCTGAGATCAATACTGGTACAGTAAAAACCCATACAAATAACTATTTTAAATTTCATAATTGTCCTTGACATTGATGTAGCAAGGAGACATAGCGGCAGCGGAGTCCGTTGTCGAGCAGAGTCTATTTTTTTTTTTACCGGTCAGTATAATTTCATGATCAATGGGTAAATATTATATAGTACGGCTCAATGAGCAGCTGATATGTGTAACCCACCCTGCAGTAGCTTACGTAACAACACAAATAACTAGAGAAAAGCTTGAAGTAGTCGATTTTGGCTACGGTTCACTTTTCAGCGAAACCTAAGAAAGGGTTCCGATAAAGGAAATTAGTGGCATAAATCTCTAAACTAATATTGTGTAACACATAGTCATGTAGGTGTTCTTGGTCCTTGACGTGGTCTTTAAATAGGTATGCAGTCTCCTTTTTCTTCTTCTAGCTTGCTAAACTCATGGTTGCAAACTGCTCTAGTGATTAGGGCTCTTTCCGTCCACATGTTTACAGGCATAAAGGAAAATGTACAACTAAATACGGTTCGCTCTACATTTATTCATCAAATAAAAAGAAATAAATATAATTTTTAAATCCATCTCAGCGCCAGATGCTATTTAGCCTTTATTTTTTAATATTCATATGGTTAGATAGAAAGCTCATAGTATGTCAGCGGGCGCTTTTATTTTAATCGTGTAAATATGACAAATTTCCAAATTGTTCCAAAGAATGCATTGCACTTGAACCAGGAAGAATCTATTTTCCCCTGCATTCAGAAGGACTTTGGTGAAGATAGCGAATTTGATTTCCATTTGAGCAGCATCGTCGTGACGTAGCAATGAAGAGAGTCCTTAAAATACCTTATCCCTTGACGCCAATAGGCTTCCTCTTCTGAAAGCCTTTCCGGAAAATTCACGAGAGTAAGATATTTAAAAGCCGTAATTGGGTGTGTGAATCAATAACTCACTGCCGTCGGCGCTCTATTGTTTACAAAACTAATAACTTTGAATATCTGCGTTACATGAAAATGGAACATTTCATGTGGATTCCTTTGCAGTTTAAATATTAATTATATGTAAATAAAGACCAAGGTCATACTCACTGGAACCTTGGATGTATTTTGGAACTACATGTATATATATATATACATTGTACTGCGGGGACTGAATGTTCCGAGCGACACAATGAAGCATCCACAAATGAGAGAAGCATTGTAGACTCCAAGGTTAATGCCTGCCCTCTAAAAGTGCATCTCTAATTACCCCTCTATTTCGATCAGTGTAAAAATTTGATGTGAATAGGCATATGCACGCCACGACTCGTTTTCGGAGACCTCAGGTGAACGTCTCCTGTCATCAGAATCAGATAGATATGAGACTGACTCGTGTTGCTTGCCACTTAATTTTCCTGAGACTAGAGCAGCAGGTTGTGGTTGACTTTCCTCGATGTAAGAATGAACCGTAGAAACAATTGCTGACTTGTTCACGATCTAGAGTATAAGCTTATTTTGGGTAGATGCTGGGGGTCGCGCCAAGAGACCAACAAAATAGTATGGTGAGCGTTTGCCAACATTTGAATCAGGTTCGATCCGTTAGGTGACCCTGTATGGAGCGTACTGTGTGAGATTTCAACAAGTTTCGATATGACATCGTCAGCTTTCTCACACATGCTATCAAGAAGGCGTTCGTAGAATTACAAAGGGAGCATCGAGACTACTTTTTAAACAATTTAGGACCCGAATTTAAGCTGTAATCGCGGAGAATGTTGGCCGAGTTGAATAAGTATGACCTTCAAAAATAATCTAAATACAGTATTAGAAATAAAAAATAAGTTATAATTTGGATGCCGTATTTATCAGTCTGGCCAGTCAACCAAGCATTTTTATGTATATACATACTGAAACGAACTATTACATACACTTGATGTTACAATAAATAAATAGGTCTTTGAGTATTTAAATAGCATAGAATTCAACAGAGCTATTCTTGCTTGACCAAGGAAGAAGCTATAATCGGCTAAGTCTATAATAATCTTGCCGCGGTGATGAAGTAGCGACTGTTTGGTGGCCGATACTAGGTATAAGGAATGTTGACCGATTCATGTTTGTCGAAAATGCTTTGTCATCTTGGGGTGGAAGGTGACTAGTATTTCGCAACAGGCCAAGCTACTAGTGTTCTCAAGTTTTAACAAAGCTCACCTAAAAGCATTTTAGGCTATGGTCGAAAGGAATTTGGTCTTGAACTCACGAGTACTTCGCCAATTGTGATATTGGCCTGCCAACTGCATGCAATGACGAGGGTAGGCCACTTCGAAAGCCTGTGCAACGAGCCATTAATTACTACGAGGTCTACAATTACTACAAACAAAAGCTGTGAACAATTATTGCTTTGGATTCGGCTGGAACGTTTAAGCATATATTTTTATTCCAATAGTGGTTTGTGTCTAGAGTGCGGAGTTTGTCCACAAAAGGCACTACCGACGATTTTAAAGGCTTGCGGCAGTTCACGCGGGAAATACATCTAAACAGGATCGCCCGCAACCACAGCTTGGATCACTTGCACGACTCAAGCAAAGATATTGGTCAGGATAGGTGATTAAATGAATTGCCCTCGAATTGGGGCGAGTATGTTGTGGTAAAAGGGTGAAACTAGAAAAGACCCTGGCCGCAGTTAGAAGTTACGCAGCCCGGTAGCGTTGGCTGTGTCAAACGGACCGATCGATACTGTAATATGTTTTTCTTTAGGGCTTATTCAGGGACTTCGTAGAACCAATTTTGTCCGATCAAATTCGAAGCCTTAATTAACCCGGGTTAGGTAGATAGAAAATCTCATGGCATATGTAAATTTGGCTTTAGTATATAGATCAGATCTATAGAATCTACGGGAGCGTTGCTGTAACACATTGAAAAAGATAAATGTTTGATTCATTCGAACTTTATTCATAAGTTAGAAGTTTGGGCCCGTTACAGCAGTTAATTACTCCGCCAACGTTACAGTTACTTCAGTATTAGACATCGTTTTTAACAGTCACGTCACAATAAACAGAGGTAAATTTAAATTTCTCCTTAAAAGTACGTAACGGATAGCTACGTCAAAATGTTAACGGCGCACTTTCGGTGAGTATACTTAGCAGGATGATTACCTCACTGACTAAGCAAAAAAAAAAAAAGACGACATACACTCTTTATAGGTGACCTAGGTAAATATTATCTTGCGTAATTTATCTTTATTCGACTACTTTGCATACTTCAAAGCTAGTTAAAATTTTTAACTTATCAGTATTTAGATAGATATCACTGTTGGACTTTTTGATCAAGCAATGAACAATTTTTGAGTAGTTCTTCTGTTTTTCCAAAACGTCTGAAGCCACGAACTACAAGTAAACAAACCATGCTTTTCAGTTTCTGAATCACGGATCAGACGCACTCTGCGTAAGCGTGACGAGGGAGCGAATACACCACCATCAAAATTGTCATCAATATCCCACTTTGCAATTATTATAAAATAGCTAATTATTATTAAACTATTCCAATACACGTATATTACGTCAATTCATTGGCTAACCTAGAAGACGTAAGAATTAGAGATAAGTAAAAGCTATGCTTTTACGCAAGCCTTAAAAAATTCATCGAAGGCTATATATATATATATATATATATATAAAACACAAAGATTGCATTTCTTCTCCTTTATGAAAAATCTCATGCCGAATTGTTTTAGATCTAGCAAGCTGGGATGTAGTAGACTTTCTAAAATACTATTTTCTTTGAAAATTTTAACGGTCGTCACGGAAACTAAACCTGATTCAGCATAATATTGCTGCTGCATACATACATGTATATATATATACTGCGTATTTGAGACTACCAGTAGGTTCCGATCCAGTCTGCAACGGCAGTCTTCAATTGGTAGATACGCTATCAATATGAAGAGACATGTCCATTGGATTTTAGAAGCATGTTTCGGAACGTTTAGAACGAGGTGTCACCTCCCGGTGAGTTTTTACATAGATTTTATTACCGATAACTGTATTGATGGAAGGAGAACTTATACAGGCACTTGATATGAATCTCTCTTTCAACAAAAGAAAGAAAAACAACTTTTCATAAAATAGTCGGCTTTACGTGCTCCAGTGCTCAAAAGCTATCGAAAAAGAAAGGCATTCCGCGGTTGTCAACAGAACCTCAGTAAGTAAAAGATCATCTATTTTAAGCTTAATGTCTATTGTTTGCACTTTTACGGACAACTCATTTCTGACCTTTAAAAAGCAGAAGAATGTCTTTACCCTATGTCCGGTAATAGGCCTCATTTCCGACTGCACGCTTTTCTTCGTGCGTTATCGCGTTACTAGCAATTTCGCTACCGGCATAATGCCACTTACATAGCGTGCCATTTTGAATAACGCTGCAATCTATAATTCGCTTGCTTGTATATTTACATACTTCCGGGAGAGCCCGCATCAGATCAGATTGACTTACCCTCAAAGGAACACCATGGCTTTTGGAGGAAGAGCCGACGACAACTGTTTGCGTTTGCAATATTTAATTCCAAATACGCTATAGAAACTTAGTTTTGATTTCGTATTGTAAAACGATTTAGCCATTGTGGCAGTCCAGCAAACGATAGAGTATATCGTACCAGGTGGTCAACGAAAAAATTTTACCCTACATGCAATCTAGATGAGATACTATCTACAATGGGATCATTGGACACCTTTTATTCCCCATAACGTTTTGCGTGCCCCGGTTTTTATTATGTGCAAAATCAGACGCCACAGTTGCTATTCCCGTAAAGAGCTCACTAACTGCACACGTGCACTCTACATCAGAGGCTTTATGAGTCCGGTTCTGCCGTTAACTTGAAGGGCATTCTGACTATACTTCATACGAGCAGAACTAAATGATGAAATGATATTTGAAAACATAAATGTTTACTAGAAAATGTTTGCTTCTAGAAAAAAAAAAAAAAAAAGTTATCGTTAATTCTGCAGCTCCACTTTGCAATTGAACCCGTATAGTTCAAGTTCAACGATCCGGTATCACTAAATACAACGAATCTGTTTGACTGGAAGTACATGATGCAACGACTCAAAGGAGCTAACTGCAGCGTTCAATTTCTTATTTGGTAGCACACGGACCCCGTTGACAACAGCGAAGAGCTTGAGCAATGACTTGATGTAATGACAATTGTTACCTGTATCAGATTATAGATCTACCAAAAGAACCTTTTCATGGTAATTATCATCATGGTCATTCAGCGTCATGGTATTATAAGTGTACAAATTACTAAAGGAGCTCGGCTGGAGCTCTTTAGATTTGACCCCAGCATGTTTTTACTTCGGTCTTGAAATTAAGGCTTTCTGCACATGGAACGCGGCCTACAAAGTAGGAAAAGTGGGGACCCGCACAATAGACGATTCAGGATAAAAAGTTGAAAAATATAACAGGACTAGACCTATTGTTGCCTATGGGTACTTCTAGAAGTAGTCCGCCGTCCAGATTTTTCATTAGAAACAGTTAGGCTACATTATGAACAAACCTTACAATTGTCGATCAAAAAACTCACAACACAGCTATTGCCAACTATTGCTTATAGAGTGGTACACGTGGTAGTTAACTATAAAGAAGAACGCATCAACTTTTTCTCATTTCAAGAACCTCTTTTTTAATTCTTTAATTTATTATATTGTTTTTTTTATCCTGGCAGGCTACAAAGTAGCCGCTATAATAAGTGTGATCTTTATGTTTGCCTACATCTTTTTTTCAAGGTTTTGTGTTTAGAAATAATAATAATGTTATAAACATTTGCCGAACACGACGCGTTTCAAATGAATCAAGAGTTTGTTTGGTTCTGAAACCAGTTATGCGCAACTTTACGAGGCCTATCAGTAAATGAAAAAAAAAAAAAAAACTTCCCTGTGAAGTTCATTTTTTTAATATATTTGTTTAATGTCTACACTACGGCTATCGAGATCACCCCGAGCGGTTCAGCTAAACGTACCGCTCGCGGACCTTGTCTCAATGTCGCATCATCGTTTTATGTGAGACAACTTTCGTAGAACGTGTTCCTTGCTGCCATTCGATAAAAATACATTCGTAGAACTGTAAACCGCTGGGGGAACGTCATTAAACGTTTCGAACAGCCCTACGCTAAATGTCCACTCGGAAGAGGGTATCGGGTCGCTATCGTTCTTATGGGCGCTAGCCGATGGCGACCTCTTTAGCTCAGTCGTAAACGGTACGCCGCCTACGCATACAATCGCCCCCTAAATCGCTTGGACAAAATTTCAGCGGCCAAAAAACGACCCCTTGCTCCTCGTACATCTACTAAAACCGAAGAAGACATGTCAGCTGTTCTGTTGAATTCGTTTGACCCGAAAGACCCAAGATTCGTTTGCAAAGGACTACAGGTCTATAATTCGCTGGTCAATTTCCTAAGTTGGCAAGAAAAATTTTGCTCAAACCCAGAGAGAGTCTTTTGCGCTTGCAACGCACTTGCGCGTGCATGGACACCCTGTCACAGATAGTTAATCGTTCGTGGAGTTATAAAAACGGATATTGATTAGTGCATCAGAACATCATATTTATATCAAAATTATCTGATTGTACAATTGTAGTACATTAATATAATTTCTTTATATATATATATATAGGTGTTTTATTTGGGCCAAGACTTTATTCTCAGCGGTTGTTCGATGACCTTGTTCTGGTCACAGAAACAATTAAAAGTAGTTTTAATTGATTTAATCTTCTTTTTCCGTCCACGGGGGAAGTCCTCAACGACAGTGGCTCGGTTGTGAGTACTTCTTGCTGTTACACGGTGATAATCAATTTCGAATATATTAGGGTCCGCGAGTGTAATAGCTTTTATAACGATTAAAGCCTTGGTAATTCTTTCAAATATTCATTCTAGCGAAGTATATAAACCGGGTTGGAAATACTCCCGTCCCATTTTTACTGAATAGGAAACATCACGTTTTTTATTGCCTGACAATAAATTATATATTGTATTCCGCTCATTTACGATCTTCTCCCATCTTTCCACCAAATGATGTCTGCATTTTCGTCATAAGGTCTTGTCTCAAAACAGTTTTCTAGTTAAGCTTTGTGTCCTTCACCCGTGTCGAACATATGGCCATCAAGGTGAACGTTCAGCAGACATAAGAGGCAAAAATCCGTCGGCAGAGAAAAAGTCCAGAGAATATGAAACAGGTATGCAACAAAAACTTCCAAGTTCAGGAGGACAGCTTGGACGTTGTTTACCGTATCTACCCTTTCGTTGTCGTGGAGTAGAAAGGGCTGACCTCGTTTGATGGGTACTTTGTTTTGAATAGCCTGCTTGACTTGACGAAATACGCTGATCAGTTGTCTCGCCCGTAGAAAAGAGCGTCAACTAAATCAGACGCTTGAAGTCGACAGCAAGTGCGAACCGTTATGTTTTTGAACAAGCGTTTTGTTAGAACCAAGGCCCTGGCTTCTTTCATGGAGCATCCGTTCCGATCTCTACTTCAAGTTTAATTACAGAAGCTATTTCGTATAATTGGTGACAATTCTGTATAATCGATCGTTTTGGTTGAGCGAGATATTAAGATGCAACGTTGACCCGTTATTCCTTGCTGGATTCAAAAGGCTGATGAGATAATCAGGTTTCAAGTTTCTATATACACGCAAAGGATTCGAGGTTCCTAACAGCCAGTCTTTATCGGTTCCCTACCTTCAAAGTGGAAAGATGATGGGCATCAAATCCAGGTAGGCGGCTAGATTGACTGGGAGACTAGGCATCGGATACCGTTTTCAAACCTCGTAAACTACCCTTGAGCAATCTTTTCAGCGACAGCGCCGTTACGACTCACAACGCAAATACCCCGGCAGCGTTAGACCTCGTTGAAAAACAGAGTATCGACCGGGGAAAGAGAGGCGGAGGGGGAGGGTCAAAAATGCACTTTTTTCTACTTGGAATAAATCGTTTAGGAAGTTTTTTCGAGTTAAAATTGTACTATTACCATAATACTATTACATCGCGCTGACAGCCTAGAAAGAGTGACTTCAAATGGTATATCGTAAACAATCAACGAGTGAAGGCACTGAACCTTGAATGTTTTTTTCATCTACGGTCCACTTAATGCGAATGTTTAGCTAGCTGAACATTTCTTATAATACTTTGCTAAAAAACTGTAGCCCGTTATAAATTCTTGGCTAATCTAGAGTTACATATTTTTAGTCTTACACACCTATTATGTCTTCAAATTGTATGTATATATCTATATATATATATATATATATATATAGAGGTTACAATTCGTCAAATTATAACTTTGAAATTAATGACTCAGCCTGTATAAACCTTGTATATAAAGGTATTAGTGAATTCTAGGTAAACAGTCACTGACATGGAAATGCTCGGCAAAAGAGGCGTGTACCAAAAGCAACACCAAAAGATAACACAATATCCCGTAAACAAAAAAAAAAACGAGTGTCTAATTAAATCTTGAACTCGATATACTAGTAAGGTTTGCTTTAAAATAAGTTTGATGTAAACAATCACTTTGACCGATGGCTCTAGCAAATTAGAGTTGCTCTTTTCGCGTCGAGAAGTCGTCTGCATATAATAATGGATCAACCGCATCCGGAATCATCTGGTTACCCGATGAGAAGAACCGGGTGGACTTCAGATCTATGAAGTGTTGATGAGGCGACTCTTTACCTAAATGAATGCTTCGTGACTTCATGTAGCAATATTGAAAATCGCGTAAGTACGATCAAATTCGCAAAGCCAATAAGAAGCGATTTCGCGTATATTTCATTAGGTTTCCGCCGGGGCACATCAATAATTATTAGCTTGAAATTTTTAAATAACATCCACGTTAATATAAACTGAGCATGTCTAACCTGATCTGTTTCAATTTTCTCTTATATCCATCCTAACCCTAATCACCAAATGCGGAAACAAAGGTTGGAATAAGTTAGAAAACAATTAGAAATGTTATCCTCGCTACGCTGTTTAAAGTGTATTATACACAACACTGACAGGTGTTACATTCTATTAGATCGGTTACTATTTTGTTTACAACACACAATGTTTCTCTTCTTATAGATAGGTGTATTGAAAGGCAAGAAGCGTCTGAAGAAGAGCGTCTGCTTCATTTTTGTACCCTTCTGAACGGCAAACAGCTGTGCAACTAATTTAATACATTTGTTCTGGGTCTGATGAAAATCCCTACCCAAGGCTAAGAAATGTTCCTCTTCTAGTACTTATTCTTCCTCAGAAATAGTTCCAGACGAATGCGTTTCTAGGGAAAGACGACATTTTGAATTTCACAAACCACTTTTCAGTACTACCCCCTCTATAGGGTCCTCGTCTATTTCAAATAGCTTTTCGTCCTGGTAAAGTAACAAGAAGTGATGAAAAGGTTCGTTCTCTCTATCCAACACCCGCGTTTGATTTAGGGGGTTGAACTATGCGATCTTAATAAAACGATATGAATCAGTTCAATGAACAACGAAAGGGCTTTTAGTTATGGAGATAGATTGATAAAAAAAAAAAATAAATAAATAAAAAAAAATAGAACAACGTATCGAAAATGAACGGACGTCACAAACAATTATTTTATCTGTTGCACTTACTGTGACATTATGTATACCTTTGATTTACAGCTCTGCTTTAAATAATACTAAAATGATCAATGCTGTACTTGGAGGTGCTTATCTTTCCTCAAGGTCCGTCTATATTGCCTGTGACAAGGAGGAAATGCGCTTATCAGCGTAGTTTTAGGGCGTGGTAAGAACCTTGTGGAGAGCTCGTAATAAATCACTGAGGCTAGAAAAAAATTCACAAAGTTAGGAATATCTAATTGTTTTGGAAGGTAGGCAGAAAGACAATGACGAGCAAGAGAGAGAGGGTCAGGCATGGACCTAGGCTGAACACCTACGGTTACATAGATGGTTCGCACCTTTGTTGATGCTCGTGTCATTGTATATTATTTTGAAAAAATATTACATTGAAGTTGGTGTAGGAATGTTGATCATACTATCCACATGCAAAGTGTACATCATAATATATACTAACCTAATTCACATATAATTTTCATTGAAGATTCTAATCCCGCTAACCTAGATTGTTAAGAAAAAGTGGTTCTTTTTTTCTTGGTTGACGGGGTGGATCTGGGTCATCACAGCTTTAGAGCAATAATAAGCCTAACCTAACCTAACCTAATTATTGTAGTCGCCTAGTTTGTACAAAATATGAACTATTTGCTATAGGAAATCCTATTTGGTTGTTTTTAGAAAGCTACGCGCAAATATTTACCTTTCAGCTCTACAAAACCGTGGATAGACTATTACTGTTTTTACACCATTAGCGAGTAATCAATAAGCAGTTCTTCGTAATGGCGTGCCATGACTTGAATCCGTCAATGTAGATGTAGGTTAAATGAGCCTTTGAGCGGCAATCGGTCGCCTATCCTCCTCAGCAGTGACACCGCCTTCGCTGATCCTACACGTGACACTTTTTTCTACTAAATATTTCCAATAGTAACGTGAAGCACGTCCAACGTATTTGAAGCGTTAAACATACGTGGAATCAAATCTTGTTGCGCATAAATTTGTCCACTGGGGAGTTTGTAGCGTTAGTCATTTACTTCGTTACATCGAATATAGTATTTTGTACATAGCAAACTCCTTCATGTTCCGAAACGTAAATCCCAATCGATTTTTTAGCGTTTGACTATCTTCTATGGCAATAATACTTACAAGACTATCAAGCGTTGCCGGGTGCTATATTCTGTTTCGTTAACCAATTTTAAAGTACAATGATGACGATTCGACGATTTGACTTAATTGTTAAGTATTCGAACAAGTTGTTTTAGGAATCATCATAACCGAAGAGTACTCGACGATGTGATACAGGCCCCCTTACGAATTGCTATACAGAATAAGATAAAGCTTGATGGGTTTAGGACTTAGGATGGGTAAACTTCTTACTCGCTATTTTGATAATAATGTGTATTACATAGCCAAACCAAAAACTAGTAGGCACAAGGAAAGGCAGTGACATTAAAGTTTGACAGCGGTTCGCAGGACAACAAATAGCTAGATACGAAATAAAAAGCAAGGTATCTGCGGGTTTCGTTTATCAGATACATTTACACACAAAAATATGCACTTGGATTAAAAAAGAAAAATCACTGATGGCCACTTTTGAAAACGTCTAATTTCCATAGAATTAAGATATTATACAAACAAAGACAAATAGAATAACTTTACATTATTCGACTATAAATTTCTTCTATACCTAAAGAAGTTGACATTGATTAATATATATATATTCAACGGAAAATAGGGTTTAAGGGAGCGAAGTAGAAGATCTTCACTAAACCCAGTGAGGCTTCGCAAACTGATGTAGGCGAAGAGATAGCATGCATAATATATTTGGCAGTCACGAATTCCACATTGTGTTGACAGTATATAAGCAATCGATCGATCGTTTGTTGAGAAAAATCAACAAATGTCGTCGTTTGGATAATTTGTCGTCGACAACAACAACTCCCAAGTCCTAGATAATTTCTTTTAGTAAAGGAGGTAATTTTTACAAATTCAGTATTGTCAAGGGCAAAACTCAAATATTTGAGTAGCTTAATTGATTTCGCAACAGACGAGATAGCGTTTACGTCGTCGATAAAAGCAAACATCATTATATATATATAAATGACGATGTTTGCTAGAAAACTAAATGCGAAAATGGACATTCTATGGTCAACTGTGACTCTGCATCACAGCGTGCAATATCCGACTAAATTTCTTTGATAGAATAACTCCTGTACGAATTCAACGATGGCCCAGGACGACAGTGATAATGATGGACGTACGGTATAGAAATCAACGATACACAGCTGTACGAGTACTCAGAAAGGGTTGTCATCGTAGAGAAGCATCCAGGAAAATGACCAGAACGATGATACTAGACTTACTTGAATATAGGTCACTTGGGCCACCATATTTGACCGTGATGACGATCAAAGTCGACATGTTACAGGTACCGCATATGTGTCTTAGGCGGAACTTAGTTCACCGAACTAATCAATATAGTTTGACCCTTGAATGTTACTACGTATATGCGAAATAGTTGTTTTTTTTTTCATTTGACAACACCGCTTCGACCACTTCCCGATCAGCTCTTGTAGATTGGATAGCAGTAGAATACGGCACTCAATAAGTTCTACTAACTATTCACTTGAGTTCGTACAAACATTGTAGATTTTAGTGGTAATTTACAAGGCCATAAGCAAGATATACCAAGTAGAAAAATCGATTTGTCACATTGTCGCCTTACTCTTACACTGTCCCATGTATTTACCGTAAATATAGGTGTTAATCTTCTACAGTACTTAAAGCAGTTTAGATAGTACATAAACTATAAGCTTAATAACAGACCTGGCCAAATAAATGGATCTTTGATTTGTAGATCTCCTTTATGGGAAACTAACTCTTAAGCCGCACGTACTATAATAACTCACGTCTGTTCTCCCTGTATTGCCTTCGATTCGACTATAACTTTTCTATATGTCACACATTTCAATTTCTTCCCAAGGGTCTCGATATCTTTTCGAAAAAAAGGTGTGTTTTTTTTACCAATTTTAGTATTGAATACGATATTATGCGTCTGGGACACAATTATACAGACAACTGGTAACCCAACGTACTTATTGTAAAAACAGGTATTGCTATTTATGTCTGATTTTCAAAGATGTCGATACCAAATGTTAGTTTTTTCCATGGAGCACTTGTTCATAGACGCTGCCAGTTAGCTGTTCGATTACTATCGACAAACCATGTTACATGGGACTGGACTGGACTGAAAGAAGGAGCTTGCCCCCCCCCCCCCCGGCCATTAGGCTATCAAGGTTGTGCAGATGTCAAATAATAGCAAAATTATAGCTAGAAAATCTAAGGGAACTAGCTAAGGAACTAGAATACCAGGCGTGAATCAGGATTATCTACATTTTTTTTTTTTGTTTTTTTTAGAGAACTAATTAGCTTTTCGGTTTCAGCTCATCGCAACAACAACAATCGTTTTTTATGTTCAGTTATATTTCGGTAAGTTAGTTCGAAATTAAGTGTTCGTCAGCAAAATCCATCGAGTACGGTGCGGCGCTGTTGAGGCCACAACGACGACGACATAGAACACTTCACAGCCCCATGGATAGGTTCAACATGTATCATTCACTGAGTAAAGCAAACAATGATCAATACGCGTCTTTGTCCGATATCCAGCCTATCTGAAATTAGACTGTCGCTTTCCATGTTGAAAAAAGGTCACATTTTTCGGTTATCAGATTGATCTATTGATTGCAACGGTACGCTAGTTCGGTCGAAAGTCAGCTATTTATTTATCTGAGGGAGAAGGCAACCTGCAGGTAGTTATGCTTAGCCTTACGCGTACATTTTAGGCTCATAGCAATGGTCGTATGATATCTACCATGACACTTCCTCCGCGCAAAAGACCTGGCGTTGATCTCGTAGAAAAAACTCTTTCCCCGGAAACGACGCTTCTTATACTTTTAACGGGGTATTTTCGACTTGAGCATATTTTGTAAGAACACGCATTTTTCAGCGATAAAAAATCAAAAAATGGCACGTCTCTGGCGGTGCTTAGAGATGGCTTCCACCAGCATGGCAACCACAACATAAAATCCAAAATCGAAAGCAAAAACACGTTTCGCACAAACACAGTAAACTTCATTGATAGATTGAAAAAAGAGAAGCTCAATATTTTTCTAATGAAAAATACGCTCGTGACTGCCAACTTACGTTAGCAACGCAGTGATCCTATCTGATTTAAAGTGTTCCATTTTCCACGCAATTAACTTACCACACGTTCAAGCACGCTCCACGAGAGTCAAGGTAGTCTCTTTTGTATCGAGCAGGTTACTGTTAAGTTGATTCCACTATCATGAACTCATGATATTGGAATCAGCTTCGGCGACCGATTTTGATGCAGCCTGATGCTACAAGGGTTCCCTTAAAATCCCAAAAATTATTCTGGTGTTCTATTCCGGCCAGCACGACGTAGAGCATTACAAACAACTGTAAGTGTATTTCTGCATAAAAAAAAAAAAAAACGAATAATTAACCCAAGGCTGCACTAAAATCAGTCTCTGAATCTCTCTCTTGTTTCTCTTAGCGGAATAATACTCCCAAACACGTATAGCCATCTTATTATACAGTTGAAACTCGCAGCTGATTTGAATGTTTAATGTGATTCCTATCTAGTCTAATCAATAAGATGGCCTGAACAAAATCTCAATGAATTATATCATACAAAATCATCAAATGCTCATCATGCATCTTTTACGATGAAACAACATACTCCATGAACTATTCAATAAAATTTAGATTAAAAAAAAAGACATGGAACATGTTTATACTTTTTCTTAAATCTAGTTTAAATCAAGTGTAGCTAGCTGGTTTGCAGTAGACTTGTAAAGAAACCAATATGAATCCACGTAAAAACTTATGTTTATTAATAACGTGTGTGGCATTCAATAATAATACGATAAGTTTAGCCAAGCAACAAAGGGGAATAGAGTGAAGAAAACTGATAGACGGATGCACGTCGAAACACATTAGTTCTGTGTGACAGAACCCCTTTGGTTCAGCTTTGTAATCAAACTTTGTAAATCTTCTCGGTACCAATGACGATTATGTATTACAAACTGTGAATCTCATTTACAACTTACCACTATGTAACGGGTAATAAACACTTCAAAGATTTCTCTGTCTCATATCGATGGTCATAACTTTTTTGAATATACTAATTTCTCTATTATTTTAATTTCTCTCCTCCCTTCTCGCTTTACATGTATTAAACAGATGTAAGTGCAGCGGCTGAGAAACGATAATCCTTCTGTCGTTACTTTTGAGCACTGGGAGTATTAGCAACAAACGAAAAGCGTTATTAATTCTCTTTGAGTCATTGTTTTGCTCCACATGTGTATGTCTGTTTTCGGTGAGACTCCAGCCCCCTTCCCTAATCTGCACTTTTTTTTGTCCTTGAGAGAAGACCATCTTAGATTGGCTAATATTCCAAGGACTTTTTAAGGAGACTGCAACTGAAGTTTGCGAACTGGCAATAATTTACGTCTCGTACCTTCTTTAGCTTGTCCACAAAGTACAAACTCACACTATGCTTGCCTGTTATTCACTAAAGCTTCTGCAATGCAAAATATACGTACTTCGATTATTAAAATCGAAAGTATTTAACTTTACATACTTTAGACTAAGTGAGAGACATTTAAACAGCATTTACATGTTTCCCTATCGTTTAGTAAAACGTATTTAACAAATATACCGCATGTAAGATTCTGTTCTGAAATATGGCTAAGATTTCCTTGACTTTTAACCACAATTTTGTATGTGGGGTTTCTGTCCTGAAACTTAGCTAGAGAGCACTTGTGTTTAAGTTTTAACAACTTTTTTGTGTGAGGAAACTCTATTCTGAGATTTGGCCAACGAGAACTTGTTTGGGTTTTAACAAATATACTGCATGTAAGGTTCTGTTTTGTAATATGGCCAAAAAGATTTCTTTGACTCTTAACAATTTTGTTGTATGTGGAACTTCTGTCCTGAAACTCAGCCAGAGAACATTTGTTTAAGTTTTAACAACTTTTCTCTGTGAGGGAACTCTATCCTGAGACTTGACCAACGGGAACTTCTTTGAGCTTTAACAAATATATAGCATGTAAGGTTCTCTTTTGAAATATGGCCAAAAAGATTTCCTTGATTTTAACAATTTCATTGTAAGTGGAAATTTTATCCTGAAACTTAGCCAGAGAACACTTGTTTAAGCTGTAACAACTTTTCTGTGTGAGGGAACTCTATCCTGAGACTTGGCCAACGAGAACTTCTTTGAGCTTTAATAAATATATTGCATGTAAGGTTCTCTTTTGAAATATGGCCAAAAAGATTTCCTTGACTTTTAACAATTTCGGTGTACGAGGAAATTTTGTCCTGAAATTTAGCTAAAGGAAGCTTGTTTGAGTGTTAATAACCTTTTTTGTATGAGGAAACTCTGTTCTGAAACTTGGCCAATGGGGGACTTATTTGAGTTTTAACAACCTTTTTGTATGTGGTGATGTTGTCCTAAAACATGGCCAAAAAAAAAAACGTTTGCTTTAACCACTTCTTTGTATGTGGAACTTCTGTTTTGAAACTTAGCCAGAGAACACTTGTTTAAGTTTTAACAACTTTTCTGTGTGAGGGAACTCTATCTTGAGACTTCGGCAACAAGAACTTCTTTGAGTTTTAACAAATATAATGCATGTAAGTTTCTGTTTTGAAATATGGCTAAAGAGATTTCTTTGACTTTTAACAATTTTGTCGTATGCGGAAATTCTGTCC
>NW_019211456.1:56570667-56583831 GCF_002443255.2 Varroa destructor | reverse complement strand
ATATATGTAGGTTCAATTTCAGACAGTGCTGCGTGATTCATATAGGGGTATGTAAAAAAAAATATACAAATAGTGATTACTTTCTGTACGTCCCAAAAATCGCTGTTATTGTAGGATAAGGAATCTGGCCGTGGCAAAGGAGAAGCCACAGTCACATATGACGACCCTCCGACAGCCGAATCGGCTATATCCTGGTTTGATGGAAAGGAGTTTATGGGCCATACTATTAAGGTTCAAGTTGCCCAGCGTAAAGCCAGTTGGGTACCCCCGCAACGAGGAGGTCGTGGGCGGGGAGGTGCCCGAGGTGGCGGCGGCGGCGGTGGTGGTGGTGGTGGTGGACGTGGCGGAGGTGGTTTCCGAGGTGGTGATGATCGTCGCTCTGAAGGGGACTGGCCTTGTGACTCATGTGGTTAGTGTCACACTACACTATTAGGTGTTTTTGATATTTAAAAAAATTTGCAAGGTAAACTCGACGAGCAGAAAGACAAACAGAGGTTCTAGATTGCTAGTGTTTATTCGGAAGTTTGTTTCTCTTTGTGTGCATTCATATTTAAAAATGTAAAAACTTTATAATTAGTAGTTGATTGAAACGGCGAAGGTTTGTTTTTAAATATCATGGTATTTTCTCGGCTAAATTTATGGCAATTATTGCAAATATAACGCTAGAACAGTGCGCCAAAGGACACAATGTTTATGAAAAAACGATTGTAATGAAACATCTTGGGAGGTATGAAATTCATAACAGAATGTATACCTTTTTTTATATATTTATGTGCACTTGTAATATCACAGGTAACAAGAACTTCAGTTGGCGAAATAGCTGCAACCGTTGCGAAGCTCCGAAGCCCGGAGGTGGCGGCGGTGGTAATGATCGCGGCGACCGAAGCGACAGGGGTTACAATCGCCACAGACCCTATTAAGAATAATAATAATAATGATAAGATTATTGATAATACTGACAACAAAGTCATAGCAGAACAACGAAATCTACTGTCTAATGTCTGCGAGTCCAATTTATGTGAGACTGCTTTCATCACTACCTATTCGCGTTCCCTTAGTTTGACTGAACTAATTCTACACCATTGGTCGCGTACTATTGCCAAAACCCATCCATCATTATGTAATATTGATAGTAAAATATCCGTTTCATTTAACTACTTCATTTCATGTATCTGTAGCTATATATATGGGGTATCATCATATTGGGCTCGTAGAGGCGTAAAAATAAATTTAGGCAAAACGAAAGTGCAAAAATTATTAATATGAAGCGAAAATCATTTAAAACAAACTAGCAAATGCTTGTTGGAAACACGCAAGCATAATTATAATAAGGCCTAAATAAATATATTACACTAAACAAATATTGTTGTTCTTTACGGAAGTGGTTTGTTGAAGATGATTAGAGATACACCCATGAGCATTTATAAATTCTACTTATAATAATTCATTTTTGTGTCGTTGGTGCACAGCTTTAGAACCTTGGGTGGAAAGTCTTCAAGTAGGTATTCGTAGGGATACAGCATAAACTGAATATCGCATTTTCGCAGTACTATAAAGGAATGCATCTTAATATGAAACCATCTGAATTATTATCTTAGACGAAAACGGTCGAATACATATCAAATCCTTTTATTTTTTTAATAAGTAGCCATATTGCCAAATGGTGATATGTGGCTGATATATATATATAACCTTGGATGTAAGCTGAGTGTTGCTGATTGATATTGTTACAGCAACGAGTTGCCATGCCGGCTCTGGCTAGCTGTGGCGGTGAACCACTGAACGCAACCTTGCGATGGTAGCATAGTAGACTGGGGTGGTTGTGAACTCATGTAATACTAAACAACTACCAGAAAGCCGTGCAAATTACTCGAAAGCTCTTGTAACAGGTCAAGTCGCGAACTGGTAGATTTGACAGTGAAGCTAGGTATGAACCTGTGATGCACTGAGCTAATTTTCAATCATCCTTCATATATGAATAATTTATGTGAACATAGAAGTTTAGTTGGGTTGTAATGATCGCCAGGTCGTTATTAACTTGCCTAAAATACAAAAAATGAACACCTATTTCACACGTATTGATACCTTTTCTGGAATCACAGCCGTTTTTGCCTGGTCCGAACATTGTTTATCTTTTTTTTGTTGAATCATCGCTAACGACGAGCGAAAAACCTTGCTGAATTTAATTTAGCTCATCTCTAATCAAGAAATTTTCTTATTTTTCACTTACACCTTAAATGATGAGGACCTGCAGCTAAGCCAAGATAGATGTCTTCACTATCATAGCCCAGTACAAAATGCAAAAGCACTTTATCTATTTTACGTTGCCGCGGCGAAATAGAGGCTTTCTGCGTCGTGTTTACTGCATATCTAAAAATGAAATCTTGAATCGAAGTACTGTACAATACAGGTAGCACTATTGGTTACGATATATGCCTGCCACTAGCTTTTTAGGAAATTATTTGTTTCTAAATATAAAATTTATAATAGCTTCGGAGGAAGTGCTTAAGTATGGAAACCGGAACAATTGTTTGCTTAAAAAATATCTTAAAGATATCTAAGATTCGAACGAGATCATAACACAACTGTAATGCAATTTTGATCAAAGCGCAATCGACACGTTTCATGTCGATAGAAGATAGATAGATATGCACCCCAATTTTTAGCATAATGGTTTATAAAATCACCAAAATAATATCAAGAACGTCTGCTTAACTCCTAATGATTGAGCTCAAAGTTGGCGTGGGCTGCAAGGCGTCAATAATAAAGCACGTAAACGGTAGCAGCAGTAACCACGCCATTGGCGAAACAGCAATTACAAGCAAACACTTCCTATATACCGTTATGTTATATTATAATTATTGGCATCGCCAGTGAATACTTTGCCAGTAAAGATTAGATGCTTCCAAGTCAAGTCATTTAGAGGATATAAGCGACGAGTAAAAAGAAGCATTTAGGTGATATTTTATGATGGTTGAAAGTGTGAAATTTTGCCGACGTACGAAACCTATATATATATATATAGGTTTATACAGGTTATATATCTATCTGTTTTAGATGCTGCCGTTAATAATGAGTGTCTTCATGATCATCTTTCAGTTAGCGTGTAGCGTTGAAGCTAGCGTTCTAGCAATTTAACGAATCACCCTCAAGAAAGCGATTTGTCGCGGGAATTTAACTGACTTAAGGGTTTATTCCAAACCTAGCAATGCCACTATCAGGTAAAAACGATACATTTCTCCAAAATTCTGGAACATAGAATAATATGGTGCCCTAATTGATAATCTAGAAATGACAGTCGGCATCCGTTTGCATCATAACTTTTTATCTGATACCTTCAGAGTTGCTTAGAAGAATCATGATGAACCATGTTCAAAGAAGTGATATGTCGCATAAAGTTTCTCTAAAGGTCATAAAGGTCCTTTTAAGATACAGAAAAACAGCCACTATAGCGCAACGCGAAATATCTCGAGGGTCCTGCTAAACGAAATGATATGGCGCATGAAATGATATTTTCATGAGGATACTCAGCATGCGTTCACATGAAAACTTATCCGATTCCGTCGTTGTCGGTCTTTGTCAATTTTCATTGGTAATGTAACGACATACTAAACATATATATATACATATGTTTAGATGAGAAACGCAAATACTATTTTACTGTAAGTCGTTCAGAGCGGGGGTTTATTATTTATTTCTTATTTTATTTTTTGCACAGTGGAAAATATTACAAGCAAAAATGCTAAAAAATACAGTAAAATAATACACTTCTTGGAAATCCTATAAATCAGCCTTGATGTCTTTTTCGATAATAGATTAACTACCACTATCAATTAACACATTTGAGCTCGGGAGTTTGACTTGAATGGATATACTCGACATTAATGTTTTGTAGAAATGAAAACTAAGTAAAGATCTGTCTACGTGAACGCAACTAGTCAAGAAGGTTCGATTAGATTGTTACCTATTTCGTCCCATTATCCGTCTCTTATACGGAACAAAGCGGAAACACGTCACACCTGTGTGTCGTCTTTTACTAATCAAATCATTTCTTCCAGCGAATTTCATCCGCTAAGCAAGCAAACATTACTGTCATCATCATGGCATCTGCCAGCACATAACGGTTGCGTTTAGAAACTTCAACGTCTGCCGTTAAATCCATCTATAGGTTAGACTATGCGGATTGTAGCATGGACGATGCACTGTCATCCTATCATTAAGCCATAGCCTACGCTTGTACAAGCTTTAATTGACCTAGACGGTTAACTAATCATATTTCGCTTATTCTGATTTAAAGTCTTCGGGCGTTTTTACAACGCCTAAAGCATTTTAGCACCAATAGTGCTGCCAAAGATTTTGGCTGTAGCTAATGGGAATATGACATTTGATCAATATTACATGCTGTTTGTCCACTTGTTTTCTATGCTTAAAAAATAAAACGTCTTATAGTAAGATATCTATGAAATTTGGAAATTTGCCGATATTGATATTAAGTATCCGCAGGAAAAGAAATTGTATCATCAACTTGTAAACGAAGCCAGGCATTTATCATATTTACCAGTTCATATAAGTATAGAAGAGTGATTTAAGCCGACGCAGTATTGTGCCTAAACAAACTTATTATCAGAAACGCTTGATATTTTTATTTTTTTTTTGAAAAACATTTTTTCTAAAAAACCTTTTCTGTTCATATACGCAGGAAGTATCCGAAACTTTGACTATGCACAGCTACACAGTCTATTCGTTAACTCACTGCATGTAGATATATCGGAAGAGTCGCTAAAACCAGATATATCCTTTAAGTCAGGTATTTTTATACAACATATTATGCATAATAACAATAAAATATTAATATCCGTTACTACATAGTACTGATGATAATTGATACATAAGAAAATTCCAAAAAATAAAGGCCATGTTATTATTCACTTTAGAGTCGAAAAGCCAAAAAGTGGCAGCTCCAAGGTGTTGAAGGTTATTAAAAATGTTCCCTGAAGCGCGCGGGCGCCTTCATATCGTAATATTGAGAGGTCGAGACAATTGGAGCGCATGTGTATGCGAGTCGTATTATCGCCATAGCCATTGCCTTAATGATTGGAAACATCTCCAAATATGTTGCTGTACGTAAGTTCTTTTTTCTTGCGTGACGTTTCTAGATCACTTAAATTAGAGCCTCTGCGAATTAAAAAGCGTGCTCCGTCTTCCAAGTAGCCTTTAGTCGTTACACCTTTGCAAATCAAATTGTCTGTTGTGTTGAAACATACTCAAGAAATGTGTGCATATACTAAATTAAAAAAACAATGCGTCTATTACCAAAGGTGAAAGCGATTTACCAGTTCTAGGGTCCTACAGGTTACTGATCGAACTCTGTATACAGGCAAAATATATTTAGGTACCAAACACAAAGCGACATACTGAACTGTTGCCTTGACTTGACGTTGCGTGTCCAGAAGTTAGTAGTAGAGCAAATATAGTAGATAACAGGGGCTTACGCATTAATTGGACGAACGGTCTTGTGGCGCATAAGCCTTGTGAAAGAAATAACCATGAGGACGCTATGGCAGTTGCACCTATATATACGCGCAACCATGTATACCTGATACTATACTATATATATATATATATATATACCTGGAGACTATCTTGCCGCTTCAAATGATCGTAGATGTTATGGATGAAAGTTAATCAGAAGCGCAAATAGAAAATGCGTCTCTAACCAATAACCTTTATAAAAAAAATTATCAATGCCTTCTTTTGTTATGAACCCACTCGCTAAATTAGATCCTGATACTTGTAGCAGTTTTCTTAATACGTCCGTGACAGTCATTGCGAAGGCAGTTTTCACTGAACGGCCATTTCCTTTGCATATAAGATACACACGTTTGCAAAACGTGTTGAATTTTTCCGTGTGACAGTTTTCGATACGAGATTTTTTTGTTACGTTAGTCCAATGGATTGGCGTAATACAACTATTGGAAAATCGTTTTTAACTACATAGATCCACTCTTAATTCCGCGAGTTATACGCTGACAAAGGTTGCGCTAAGACGGTTTTAGATTTGTCACCAAGTTTCACATAAGGATTTAGGAATAACGCCTATTAGAACACCACCTAAGGCTACCACTCGGTACACACACCTATAAATATGTCCGCATCAAATCGACTAATTTTTTTCTTGTTGTGACGTTTATTTGTACGTTTTTCTTCTCATTGAAACGTAGGGTATTTTGATGCATCTGAAAATGAATCAGTTAAAATAACGAAAATATATATAGCAGGTTGGTCTCTCCATCGCTTAATAGAAAATTAAATTGTAACTTAAATTATAGAAACAAATTAACTTATTTGTTTGTCTGATGTTAAAGAACTCGTCCAGCGAGTTTTTAGCACCCCCTTCCTTACTAAGGAAACATTGTTATGAATTTTGTTCGGTAACGATCGGAAAATTGGCAATTTGTCGATAGGTTATCAGGAGTATCTGATTGTGGATGGACCAAAATCTTCTATCCAGGCCCTAGCAAAACGGCTTTGACAACCTTTGTCAAGTCAGGTTCGGCATTGTCGTGGAAAAGGATGACTTTTCCCTTTCTACCAGGTCTTTTCTGTTAGATAGTTAACTTAAGCTATTTGGGCTATACAAATACATATCCAGGTTGACCGCTACGCAAAATTTTTTGCTCCAAAAATCTTTCCCAGCAAACGTGAATCATAATCTTTCTTATATTGAAATCTGGCGTAACTCTAAACATAGGCGTGTCTCTCTGAAACGCTCATTCTTGTCTTTGCTTCATATTGACGAACAAGCACCATCTCTTATCACCGCTAATAATTTTTTGTAGAGACCTGTCTGTTTGACTGCATGCTATTTTCCTTTCCCCATCGAATGAAGAGGGCTTTTATGAGCCTATAGTGGCAATTTATCTTCTAGACCATTTCGAGTGTTGTTTGCCGGCCTGCTTCTTATGTGAATGCTTTTAGGCGGAACGGTTTTCATCGATCTTGAATAGCCAAAAGGAGCCAAGTGTAATTTTCATGTCTAAGATGCTAGTGTGGAAGTTAGCAACGTTACTGAACTATTTACAGGTTAAGTATGCACCGCACATGGCACAAATATCTCGGGCTACTTCGGTCACTTTTTAACCACGGCAAGGGGTAAAAAACAGAAAGTATTGAAAATGCATATTCCTTGACTCAAAACATTCATTTCATTATGGATTTGTCGAATAGCAAGGTTTATTAAAATTTTGAACCCCTACTTTGAGCCTGAATTCGACATATAATGCCGCTTACCACTGACATCGTTCAGTTTCATACAATGAGGCTGTAACGGTCTTATAGGGAAGCGAAAGCGCCGATGAATGGTTTATTTGCTTTTATTTTATTTCTCATGTTGTGTAATGTTTATGATGTAAGTGGCATATGGGAGTAAACGAACAGTGGAGAATTTAAAGGAAAGCAGGTGTGAAGAACTAACGCTATTACTTCCCGGTCAATCAACTATAATACACAAGCACCTTAGTATTTTTTAAAATGTTAAAAGCTCCCAAATATGGGGTGTCTAAAAAGACACTCGTTTTCAAATGTTTTACGTTTTACACTCTTAAGTGGAAGATCTACTCCTTTTTAGTTTAAATTAGTCTCGATTACCATCTACTACCCTACCACACATTTTAAGTAGACCAGTTTGGTAGAAACGCTACAGATTACAAAATTATTATACATTGATTGCTTGGATCACGAATGGCTAGATTTTTTAACTATAGACTTTGGGCCTAGGTATCCGTATAAAACAAACTTTTCTAAAAGTTCACCACTTCTGTCTGCACAATGTGTCATCGTCTCATCTGTAGCTTTATTTTCGAAAAACGATGGACACAAAAAAAAATAAAAAATCTTTTTACGATTCTTATTTAATATACTTAGGCGTAGTAAATATACATCAAGAGATCTCTTCGTTTCGATATGGCGATCATATAATTTCACATGCACGCTTATTTCCTTCACATTTCGGTTATGGCTTCACAGTTTTTTGATTGGAAACTTGAAGGCATTTATCGTCGAGGGCAGTACCCGTATAATGCTAAATATCACGTGATGCGGTGTTATCTTTTAGAAATCGCTATAGAATTTTGCAGAACTGTTAGATCCAACAGAGAATATAAAGCCCTGTGGCAGCTCGGTGATGGAGTAATTAATCTACAAACCATGGAAGCCATTCATATTAACTTTTGCATTGATTTGTAACTGCTTATTGATGGAATAACTCGTACCTCTATACTAGAATTTAATGGGCGGTTGGTCATATCGATTGAACTGATAATATGGCACTTGGAGATAGCATTGGTTTGGCAAGGTCAGCGCCGCTGATTCAAATCTGGATACTATTCTGAATTTGAATTTTAGATTCTTTCTGATACTAGTTTTGATGATGTTGATTACAATTTTTGAAAAGGAAAATCCGAGGTTAGGCTTGCCTATATACTATGAGGAAAACTGTTTCTACTTTATAATATTGTAAATATCTAATGTTTTTTGCTAACAACCTTTACATGCAAATGTATGTATTTGTTTCTACGGGTTGCAATAGAGAGAAGAAAAGAACGTTAGCGAAGCATAGTAAAAATCTATATAGAAACATAATTGTAGGCACTCCAAACCCATGCCATCGATCTAATTGCAAAAAGGAAAGAACCTATTCAGTCATCTTAGAAAAATTAAATTTATTATTCACTAATTCCTAGAGGTAGATTCTTAGACAAACGTTTAATAGGTAATAGATATGACAAGATATGATGTGATTATGATTAAGCTGATATCTTCAAACATTTTTGGAAAGCTTTGAACACTTTACAAATCAGTGTTTTTCTTAACTGTAATAGAAGCGAATACTTTGATAGAAACGGGAAATCTTTTAATGTAACTCTACCTTTGACCATGCAAGGGTATGCAATTATTGAGTAATTTAGTTATACCCAAAAAGTCAACCCTTAGTTATATTTTCAATAGAATAAAGTTAGGTGTGCATAACGAAACACTTGTATATATTATCCATGAGAATTTACCTGTAGGTCACAACTTTACGGGCTAAATTTGTACTAGTTCAAAACTAGTTAGATGGAGGTAAACAACGCATCTTTACCAAAGGCGGGCCCTACAGACTGTTTTACGTATTGTAGATCCGGCACATATATCATTAAGCGCTACATCCAACGGCTAGATCTTAGCACCAAATAAAGCGTACCCACACGCGGACCCAAACCATCACGTATACCCAACTTTAGCATGTAAACGCGTTACTCGCTGCACCGTCACGGCCCTACAAACTGCCACGAAGCAAGTGAACGTTTTTTAAAACTGAGCTATCCGTATAAACGATAAAGGAGCGTCCGGTTGAATCCATTTCAATTTTTCAAGACAATTCATGAAGTTAATTACTCTTTACGTTTAAGAGAAGTCGAAAGCTTTTAAAATAAATTCAAAACTGTTTACTTTCAGTTCTCAGATTATCTCGGAGACCATAGATTGTCATGTAAATGTTGTCTTATTTTGACTTATCGAGATGTTTGATTTTGGTATTAGTATCTTATGCCCGGCTAACTTGTATCTCATACATTCAATTATATCAATGACAAGTACGAAAACCAGCTCATTCTACAGTCCTGATTTCTTTCTGCATTTTTCTTCTAGTGTCTAAGAGCTGCAGGCTTTAGCATAGCGAGTAAGCGAATTCAATAGCTATACGGCTACAGAGACTCGCTATACCCAAACAACGTATTTGGGCACTGCCGAAACGATCGAAATTTTACTCTCGTTTCCATTAATTAGTTTGTTTGCTGTATTTTTTAAATTAGATAAAGTTTCACTTCATGGGAAAATTGATACTGGGACAGAAATCTATATAGCTCTTTGAAGATTGGAACATTCTAAAACGAGCAGTCAAATTATGTTATAGTTGTTATATAGCACATATTAGCAGCCTATAAACGTAGTATGAACGAAAAAGATGAATTGATCTTTTTTCCACACTACTTATAAAAAGGATCAGTCCGTCCTTTACGAGATAAATCACATAATAGCATGGTGATTGTATGTGTACGTACATATAAGTAAACCAAGATACTTTCGATCAAAGTTTTTGAAAGTTTGCCAGTTGATTTAAATAAACCCAATTTCTCTTATTGGGTTATCACATCAAAACTGTCGAAATCGTCGAGTACAGGCTCTCAACAATGTTTCGATAAATTTTTAGACAAAATACCCCGCACACAGTGTGAGCAGACGATCATTGTAATTGGGATAGTTTATTATTTTGACTATGCAGCGATACGCTTGTTCAGGTTTGACATCCCTACGCATTTCATATGTTCAGCTAAAGGCCAAGTACGGTAAAGCGTCTGTAGTGATAATCTCTTTTAGGAACAACATGCGTTTTGGCGGCGTGAGCTCGCATCTCACTCGTGGATGCATATACGTTTTAAAGAAAACTAAAATACTGCTGAGTTAGATAAATAAACGTGCTGAGTTCTACATTTGGTGGTGCTGTTGTTGTTGAGCATAGCTTCAGTCAATATTGCTTCAATACAGCAGGGCCGATCGTGAACGTCTCGATCAGTCGGATAAGACCGAAATTTCCAATTTAAAATATCCAGTGCACTATGTCACTGTGGGTTACATACCTGCCTTCTACTTTGTTGTTACGATAATAATGGACGTATGATGTAGCAGCACTCAGCTCGCAAGCACTGCTTCTCAACTGAACTGAGTTGTAATAGGATTTACTGAAAAGTTCAGTGGCGTATGCGCTAATTTTTTTATGTTCTTACAGTTATAATAGTGATTTATTGCTCGACTGATGAATAAGCTAATGCAGAATGTGGAGCTTCCCCGGTTTACACAGGCCACTTGCTTCTGTACGCGTACTGTGAAACAGATTGGACCCTCCCAATAGCAAGACCCAGTTTAAAAGTTAGAACGGAATCCACGCGACTCTGTTATCTCTTTTTTCTTTTCAGTTATAAAGCATATGCTAGCCCGATCTCATCGAGATAGAAGCTGGTACTGCCGTTGTCTGTTTTTCAACGGTAACGTAATGCAAACCATGAACGTTTTTCGCACCATTGATGGATTTTGTACTACCCCACAAGCAGATACGCCCAAGTGCTCACGGATGATTGCTCAGTTGTCTGATGATCAGAATTATCTATCAAGGCTCAAAGGCTGTAGACGGGCCCCTAAGGTGGAAGAAGTCGAACACGCCACTTAGTCATTTCCGAATAATTCGTATGCGTAAGATATAATTGGTGCTCCAGTTGTCACTAGTTTCTTAACGTAAGTGTACGCCGAGGATTTCGCCTTAGTGAAGACCCTGTTGCGACCTGAACAAGCCACAAACCTTTGTCTCGTGAGCATGAAAGTGAAATACTCTCCCCAAAGAAGATCAGTGTAAAATAAATGTAAAATACTTATTGAGAAAAACTAGTCGATTGTACGCATTAAACGCTATTGAAAACACCTAGGAATTGACATATGGAAGCAATCCTAATAGGCACCGGTGCAGTCTTATTGGGCCCCACACATGTTCTCGCAGAGTTCAAGTTTACATTTGCCTGTACGATGACATCTATAACCTGATCATACTTGAGTGTACGACAAGTTTCGCTACTCATCTATTCTTCAATTAAACATTAAGGTGTTATTTATTTGGTCATTTGAACAGTTCGTTCTGGCTGAAATTAGGGGCTAATAATCGTCAACCATATTTGACAAAGCTTCCCACCGGCCAACTGCCAAATCGTGTGAGATGTTTCAGCTTTAGCACCTATATAAATTGTTATTGTTATATCAAGCCTTTGGTCATAGGCGGTCCTTTGAGTAGTGCAGTGTTTTTATCTAGTCGGGAATACAATACGGCATGGCTATAGATGTTATTACTGTATTAAAGGTATAATATTAAAATAGCGAATCAGTGATACCAGGTAGTAAGTAATCTGTGAAAATTTTATAAATAGTTGAAGAGTTGGATTGTTACAGGCACAGCGGAATACTCAACCAAGAGTATGCAGTCCATTTAAATATATCAAAATAAAAAAAAATTTAGGACATGCCGCATAACTCGTCAAGCACTCACATGGGAGTTGTGTATTTAACTACATCAAATACATACGCTCGCTCATTACTTGCATTGGCAATGGCAACTTTGTGGGTGTACAGCTTACCATTTACATTATCATTCCTGGGTTTTTCCTTTGTCTGTTTCATTTTTACAAAAGCGTTTATAAGGTTGTTGATAAAATCACTTTTACCTGTAGTAGTAGTAGTAGTAGTTATTATATTTGGTATTAAGCCGGTCATCCTAGTCACAGGTTATGCTATTCGGGATACGCAATATAACCCTTTCGAACATCTATGTATGGAAAAAATGTATAGCTTACAGAAAAAACTGCAGGATATTTCGCGCATTATAATCAACAAGCTGTGAATTCGATTAGAAAAAGAGGCTGGAAAGCAGGTCAGTTTTGATAAAGTGGCCGTATCCCATGTCAACAAGTGATTTGTTTAAGAACTGCGAGCCTTTGTAGAAGCGCACTTTTACTAGTTTTTTTTTTTTATCCACGTTATCAAGAGCTGCTTGCCAACGAGGCAAAAAGCGCCCTTCACCCGAATATTCGACCTACAACGGGGGCACTCAACAAGCTGCGTTTGGCGAAAGCATTTAGGACTAGATAAAAAGTACTTCCCAAACCTGATAAATTCTAATCAGCGCGTTTTATTGTCGACAGGATTCCAAAGCTCCCCTCAAATTAGTGGTGTATGGTTTACTTAAGCTGCTACATCCATTTAATATAGCGGCCGCGCCAAATACAAAAATTCTAGTCTGATCTGAATGTAAAACGTTGGAATGTAAAACGACGTTGGATTATTATCTGACTATTATCGTAGCTTGAAGATATCTTTAAAAGAGTGCCAGAAGAACATTCGAATTCTCATAGATCACCCCAAATGCTGTTAATCGCAAATGACAGTGATCTTTATGACCATGACCAGGAAATGTCATCCTCTATTGTTGATAGCTGCTTGTAGCTTCTTTGCAGAGAATTGCGGACTTAGTTGACTAGACCGCCGTTTCATTAATAGCGCACTTTAAATATAAACGCTTAAAATATA
>NW_019211456.1:56546589-56570567 GCF_002443255.2 Varroa destructor | reverse complement strand
TATAGGAGTACGCGAATCGTCAGTTTTTTTGGAATATATATATACAAACATTGGAATATATATAATCGAATCGGCCGAAGAATGTTTTGTTTTCTTGGTGCCTTTTTTATTATCTTGGGAAAAAGTATTTCGATTCAGTTCAGAAAAATTTCTTTTACATCGAACATTTCTCTTGCAAATATATCGTTAATCGAAGGAGTGACGAAATGAGCTTTTTTTGCGCTTTTCCTATATATCGTTTACTGGTTATTTCTAAGAAATATAGAAACTAGTAAACTTCATAGTATTTCATAGCTGGGTGTGGAGGAAGTCTTTGTATGGCTGTTCGTATGATTCAACAAACTTGGTCGAATATATTTGTGGTATATACCCATAAATGTATTATTCTGCGATTTTACTATGCGTCACTGTTAGGCATAACTACAATATATATATGTATATATTTTTTTTTGCGGAGGGAAATTTTGACATTTAACATGAAACATTTAAACCTGTTTAAACTGAATTGCTTGTTTTTCTGCATACATGATTGCGAATGTTTTTGATTAACGATTAATGTCACATTTATGCATCTGAGACATTTGGTGAAACTTAAATAGTATTCATACATTAATTAATTTCTATAATGGACTACTCCTCGTGGCCGAAACTTCATATCTTCGATCGAGGCAAAACACGACTGTCCGAGTAGCGAAACTGCAGTCGCTCTTATTCTTTGCCAGATTTTTGCAACACTTCAAAGTACTTTCCGCAGGCTTTGCAATGAAGATAAACCATTTTCGAATTTAAATGTTTTCTGTAATTGATATACGAATCTTTTTAAGGAAGATACAAATATGTGCTTTGTAAAAACAACATTTTCGATTTATTCGAAATATATTCGAAATACAGAATGTTCCAAGATAGCCCAAAACTTATATATTCTAAAACAAAAACCTCCAGCTAACTCAAATGCGTAATACACTGTTTAATACTGTCCATAATATTTTAACTTCCTCAGGAGTAATAGTCTCCGTAACGACTTATATATATCTAGAACACGTTGCTCTGAAATCCTGTATTACGTCTCAGCGAAAGAGTCCGTGTGAAAATGTCGGTGTGCCTGTCAGATTGCTGCGGGATGAATGCTAATATTTATGAATGGCACATAAAATTGATTGCAAGATAACTACAGTATAGCAATTAGGAAGTGTTAACTTGGTTTTAAGTTGCCACTATGTATGGCACCGGGGCGTGCTGGTTTTGTTGAGTATCTAACTGGACCAACAGTTTTACTGATTTTTGGGCCTATATTAGGCCCGCCAAGCCAGCTGCCAAATGACTGGCATGGATCCTAATAAAAAACGCACTTAAACGTTTGCGTTCCTTCTATGTATGCGCAGCTCTCTAATTCAGTTGGACGTTCAAACCTCTTGAAACAATGTTGCTTCTTTATGAATGTATAGTTTGAGAATTCGAACTTTGGCATGCGCTGCTGTGGTCGTGCAGGTGGTTTCTACTTTTTAGCAATTTTCGACATGCTTGTTACAGTGTATCAGCTGGATTTAGAATATTTTGCTTTGTATATTCTTTGGTACATCTTCCACGTGAAGGGTGGCGGCTTAAACCATTCGCTTAAGACATTATGCCCGTGTTCAAAGAAGATCTTAATAGTTAGACAAGCAGGACGAAGTTTTTCAGTATAAAGTTAAAGGTTCGTTTTTCCGTCGATTTTCCTATGACTCCTATGTGTTTGCTCTCAGACAGTTTTTGGGTACGCACTATACAATTCGTGGATGGTAAAAATAATCCAAAGGCGTAAATGAAACAGACAACCAATAAGTCAAACCAGATATTAATTTTCATTTAACCATCGCACCATATTCTCATTATATTAGTATTAGTAGATAAAATAAATGAAACGAGACGAGTATTACTATTGTATGAACTAATACTATCTTTGACTTGCCTTTAAAATAGGTAGTTTTACCAACTAGCCAGAACTGTATTTTTTAAAAAACTGTGTTTTGTGTTGGTAAAACCGCCACCACGTTTTGTGTAGAAAGCCAACTCACCTAATTTAATAACTAAAAGTCTACTGCACAACTTATTGAACTTCATTAAAAATAGCCCTTTTCGTTCACCTTAACGTGAACGTATATCTTTCGTTATATAGTCCTTATTGTTCTTAATTATTACTAATGTCCTTCGTTAATTTTTTTGTACATAACGAAATCAAACCTGCATGTGCGTTTTACTTACTTTTAAAAGAGCTAATGTAATTAATGAAAAAAAGTATACTAGATGTCGCTTTAAAGTTGCGTACAATCGATAGTTATTATAGAAATACAAACATAAATAATAATTCCATAAATAGATATTTTAGGTTACAAATAGGCTTTTTAGATTTTTCCTTGACTTGTGGTGGCGATTTATAGTATTTCATTCAAGTAGTATGTGCAGGTGGTTAAAATAGATCAATCAACTGTGTAATTTTTTTACCGTAAATTTAGCTATTTCACAAGCACATTATTTCTGTATTTTTTCTTTTCTCAGATGGTGTTTTAGTTATTTGCACAGTATTCAAGGAGGATTTTTATTCGCCGTTCTTCCACGACCAAAATTAGCAAATCAACACTGAACAAGAACCTAAAATTAAAACATCGGGAATGTTTTTTCTGTTGACTGTAGCTGGGCTGACAATTTCTGGTAGAAAACTTAGCTAGCCATTCGCGGGTTGGGCAGTTTCGCCCAAGACAAAATCGAAACCCCGTTATCTTCTGGTTCCTTTGGACGTGCGGAGTAGCAACGGGTATCTCTCCGATGTTAACGTTACATTAGATACTTGTTCATTTAAACATTTAAAATAAATCTTTAGTCATGGAGATGATTTGAAATAGCAATATTATTGACAAAAAAGAACAACTCATGTTAATATATTTTATATGCATAGTGGTTAATGTAACATATTTTTGTATGGTGATGTCAATATAGTAGATCATAATGCCAATAACGTAACACCCCTTACCACATCATCTTTGGATGGCCGCACCGAAAAATAACCTAGATCATGCGTTCTTATTCCGCCTTGGCCAATGAATGTGAGTTTACACCAAGGCAATCGTGGAAAAAAGCGGTCTTAACCGTAAGCGTAGCGGCTGATGAATGAGGTCTTGCATGCACCTTTTGTGAACACTTTTGTGTGCCCGTATAACGCGATGACTTCTGAAGAAGTGTGCGAAGTCTTAGTCACCAATCTCTTGGTCTGTATGAACAAGGGTGTTAGGTTGAACAAATTCTGACATGTCTACCATCAACCGAATCCTTACCCTTTTTATCAAAAGAACCGCTCGAGTCGCATGTTGGCAACAGTTCAAATCTGTCTGGTCGTAAGCATCTGGTGAGGGTGTTACGAATTCGAGCGTTTACTCAACAAGTTTGGGGACCTACACAGTCACGCACCTGGTTACTCACACCGGACACACTGGTAACCATCCTCGCTTGTGCGTGCATTCGTGAAAAGTCACGTCAGCGCAACATACATATATCGCAAAGGACGTACAGCTGATTTTAGATGATGAAGTGATTGAGCCCTCGCCTAGTCCGTGGGCTTCTCCGGTCCTCGTACTGGAAAAAGACGGTCGACCCGATCTTGTGTGGATTCCCGTAAGTTAAGCACGATCAGTATGAGGGACGTCTTCCCACTGCTACCAATAGACAACACTCTCGACATGTAAGCGAGCCTTAGGTGTTTTCCATTAAAAACTTAATTAGTGGCTTTTGGCAGATTCATATGGCATCTGGCGCTACAGAAAAAAATTGCATTTTGTAACCCAGACGATCTATAGCAATCCAAGCAGGTGGCTTTTGAACTGGTTAATGCTCCGGCGACGCTTCAGCGATTAACAAACAGGCCATTGAATACGATACTATACGGCCTGGAACTATCGATGACATCATCCATTCTCTTGAGCATCTATATTGTCTCCGGAAACTACTCTAAGTGCCGTCGGGTTACACTTTAAAGTGCCTTAGCGTTTGTTCACTATACGAGAGATCATATACCTCGAACATACATAAAATTTTCTCATTCTAAATCTTTTCTGATCGAGAGAAGGCTGCGGCAGTGGCTGCAATATAGTTCGTCGGTTATAAAGATTCCTGGGGCTGGGGTCTTATATATCGTCAATCTGTACGGGATTCCGCTAAAGTGGCGTACAATTTTTTAAAAGCAAACGTCTCTTTTTCGCAGGCTGCACTTGCAGGCTCTGAAGGTAGCTCTGACGAGTGGACCCATATTACAACATTTCTGGAAAGACCTGCCAGTTGAAGCACAGATCGAAGCTAGCGGCGGCAGCTTGGAGATGCTGTTTGGATGGACGGGGACGTGGAGCGCGTAGTCGCGTATGCAAGCAAGCATCTCCCCGCCCAAGAGGCTAAATGGCATTTGTCAGAGACCGTGTGTTTGGCTCTTGTCTGGATGGTATGGAGATATCTGTACGGACGGCAATTGGTGGTGGTCACTGACGGAGGTACGCTAAAGTACCTACAGAGCAACAAGTACCTCTGTGCCAAGCTGGCCAAATAGACCCTGGACCTATTAGAATGTGACTTGGATACGCGAACTTGGCATAGCAGGCCTTAAAGTGGACACGCTGTTGCGGCGGTACGCAGCGACACTTTAGACAGGGAACATGAGCGATGGTGCTGATCCGCATCGCTTGTAGTACATCAGCTGGTAAGTTCGTGTTGGGCTCTGATGATCGCAGTCTTCGAGAAGAATAGCCAGGTCGTCTTGCTATCGAAAGACGGAAAGGCCGGTCGCTTTCTGTTTCCGGGACCACATCGTACAATTCAGTTTCACAAGATTTCCGGCCAGTCCTTCCTTTATCGGCCAAACCAGTGATATTCGCTTTCTCTTACTAAGACCTATCTACTATCAGAGCCTGCGCGCTTGGCAACATCTAATACATTCCAATATTCGTTATGTGAGAATCATCGTAGGCTCCCGCAAGTAACCATACTGGTGGATCGGACGATCAGTACGCTCACGGAGCGTTTCTCCGCGCGTCTACTGAAATCTCCAGTTTTCTTCCCAGCAATGCTCCCGGCGATCACCTTCACAGTGGATACTACGGTCAGCGAGGTCTTTGGCGCAGTGCCAGTCGAATTACTTTATGGGTTCAAAGTCGTGCTGTTAGAAGAGTTACACGGAATCGCGGTAAGCCCTAGAGCCCGGTAGCTTGGGATCTAAGTTACGCAAAGATAGGTGCACGAATTTTCCTGTGGAAGCAGTTCTTCGAAGACCCCACCGAACCGGCCGCTCAAGTCCGAGAAGTCCGTCCTCCTGCGTCTCTCATACCAGCACCCCCACACGTTACGGATGTTACTGCTCGGACTTAATCCCGGGTGGAATAATTGCATATATAGTAGCAGTAAATGTGTCACTTATACGGGCCATGGCATAGGCCAATGTATTTTTCTTTCGACCACATTGGGGTTGCACATACGGATAAAACGGTATTCGCCGTCAAAAGTGAAAATTGTGAAAAAAATAGTGCTCATTTTGCCCTGCTGATGGTATATTTTGTGGCCTCAAAGTACGACACAGCTTAGTAGAAGTGCGTATATGTATTTCAAACCTTCGCATTCGTTATATTATATGTTGTATTTTTCTTTTAGTTTCGTTGAATGACCGGCTTCTTCACAGTCGTTAGCGGCATTGAAATCATTATTGACCTATAAATCTTCACCTCTGCCCCACCATACAACACCACTTAACTGGGGCAATATGAGCCCACGACACAGGTGTCTTTAACTGATATTTTCCCGAAAATTAATGAATTATAGTGGGCCTGTTTGGATCACATAATAAAAAAGAGTTTTTGACAAATGTTCTAGTATAATCTTTTTCTTTCCCCTGGAATCTGTTGTTCTCCATGATAGCATTAAGCAGGTTTTGGTTCCTAATAGCTAAATTATTTCCTATATATATCTTCTTTTTAACAAAATCTTGATATTATTATCGCTTAACGATGGCTCATAGTTAATACATTCATTTTCAAGTTCTGTATACTTTGCTTCTCATTGAGCGCATCTTTGAGATTATAATTCTTCGCAAGAGTTTTCCGAAAACCAAAAGACCACTGTCTTTCAAAAGGCAATACGAGTTTCGGCAGAAGCATTCGCTGCAATGTCTCCGAATTCAGATTTAAACAAACAATTCTATGATATAAATGAATTTTTAATGAAATAGAAAATATTCTAGCGATATGACTTGAAACCGTCCTTAAAAATAAAACCTTTAAAGTTCGTGCAAAATGGCGAATACTCAATGTAACGTCTGAAGGTCCTCAAAATACAACTGTAGGCTTTGAGATATATATAACGCTCTAATGCATGTACTGCAGCTGTACATATCGACGAAAAGATACACGGACGATGTAAAAATAGTAAGTCTATAAAAACTATAGGTGTCTACCTCTCGAAGGTAATCAGAACATACGGCGAACGCTGTTATCCGCGTGACACAACGTTTCAACTAGATTTTACGGACCCTTTAACAGTCGGCTTAATATGCTCCATCTCGAACTGATGGTCATATGTTAATCCGAAATTCTCACGGTATATTTGCGATTTACCTAAAGGTCAGCTAATTTAAGAGTTGAACACCACTGCTTTAAACCGGATACGTGTGTATTACTGGGTCAAAAAAATATCAAGAGTATAGCTTTGCATGAGCTGCTTATGTTTCAATCGCACCAATCAAGCTGTGTCCTTTAACGTAATTCCTACCCGATTTAATATATAGGTTCCACCATTTTTTTTTCTTGCCTTTATAACAGTTTGTGAACTGAATCGTAGAGGTAGAGCTTAGCTTTGCTTTCACTCCCTATCAAACTTTTTCCTACCGTGTGTGTCCTGCTTTTTGCAAGGAAAAAGTATCAAGGGGCTATATCTAGCGAATAAGGGGTTAAGGCAACATGAGCATTAAGCCAAAGACACAATACAAATAGTGACGCAGCATCAAGAGAACCTGACGACTTGTTGTCCATGATTTCAGGCGGAGAGGATTACGCGACCTTCTTGAAAAATCTTACTGATAGTCATAAGAAAAATTCGGCCTGTAATCATACTCCACAATTCTTCTAGAGTTGAAAAAGATAGTGAATCGCTTGGTTTTTGACCTGGATTTTGCAGCGTCTGAACTTGTTTTTGGCGAGATGCGCAAATGGTATTTTTGCCTGCATGGTAAATTCGTACACCCATTTTTCGTCGTCTGTAAGTTCTACTTTAAGCTTGGTAAGGTTCTCCTTACACAGTTGTTGACAAACCTGAAAAATTTGCTGGACCTGTCGATCCTTTGGCTTAACCCTTGCTGTAAGTCTTATCACTGAAAAATCATCTTTTTAAGTAGACCGACGTAACTCGTGTAAGACGTCAAACTCTCTTATGAGCTGTTTGGGAATGATTCGGTGATCTTCTAGCATAACTTGTAATGCTTTTCTCTCTGTTCGTCTTTGCTGTGACAGGTTGCCCAAATCGAATGTTTAGTTCGTGGTAGAATTGTTAAAATCACTTGCATATTCAGCACGGATTGCGCTTCTGAAGTGCGAACTCCAGAAGTTTTTGTATCATTTAGACCACCTGAAGGCACTCGATTTTGTCCTCTACACAGACCGTCCTGCACGTTCATTGGTACTCTAGTTTCTTTTTATGAACAGTGAAATAGGTTCGCATATCACAAATTTCGAAGGGCTTTCGAAATACAATGCACACGTTCGAGTCCCCTGAAAGCTGAACAAATTAAATTTCAGAACATTCAAATTATTTTCAGCTTTAAATGAATATGGCGCCATAAGCCTAGTTACGAGTTCGTTTTTAAACGACGACGCCGAATTTTATGTCGATACTTTTTGAACCAAAAGTAGAATTGATTGCCACATAAAAAATTTTCCTCTGAATAAAAGGAAAGATGTTAAACAGAACTTAAGGCTCAAAATTGCTTACAATAGGTACATTAGTATTTTGTCTCCAATCACTATATAAAGCCTATTTCGCTAAAATAAATTGCGTCAGATTTTTCAAAAAGTCAATATTAATATATTTAATAGTAAGGGTCTCATCCTAATCTGTCAAAACACACTAAGGAAGGTTCCAAGCATACGGTAGTAATTTTGGATACGTGCGGTGCGAGGAAAAATTATACATTTATACTGATTTTTTTTAAACTTAAATATGAAATATACGTAAATAAAAAGTGAACTTTTTTTACGAAAGGTTATAGGATAGATTAACGCTACTCAATTCTAACCTGGTAGTTCGGCTGCAAGATGTTTTGATTTCTAAGGATGTTCACCGAAGGGCCGGTCTTGGCTTTTATTTCATCGTGATTTTTGCGCTACTAACCTAAAATAAATTGGTCCTATGTATTTGCTTTATGTTGCTATTGGATCTATTAGTTTAATACACGAAAGAATGTCTCTGAGTACAACCTTTCACACGACAATAGGGGACTATAGGTCCAGTCAAACAGAAACAAAGATTCGTGTCATTTTTTGATGTTTCTAACACCGCAATTATTATCGAACAACGCTATGACGAACTATTTTTTGACTTGAAATCGAGCTTCGCGCTAGTATCGAAATCACACCTACATATATAACAAACATATACGAATACATACATAGTTTCAACTGGAAATGGGTTCTTCCGGGTCACGACTTCTATTATTAGACTAGAACCTACACTTTTGGCTGACGGTCGACGACTATAACCTAATGAACGACTCGAAAGGTATTTTTTTAAGTGTTTTTTTTTTGAGAAACGGGGCCCTATCACAAGCGTAGATTTGAATTATGACGTGCATGCTCGTAGAGAGCAGCATAATCCTACCAAATAGTCTTTATGTATTATATGGTCATTGTAAATGAAGGTTGTTGAATATTATAGCCTTCTTTTTTATGATTATTGTCGGCGTTTTTAATTTAATATATATATATATATATATATATATACATATATATTTGTATTGCTGTTCTAAATTGCGCAATAGAATAAAAATTATGCGTTATTTTTATTCGAAACGATACTGAAAATATTCGTTTTGTATGTGAGCTATTTGCATTGTTTTGTATATACATTGACATTCAATAAAGTCGTACTATATTTTTTATTTAGTTTTTCTGTTCGAAAACTGTCTGATAACAAAAAACATGTTATACACAGGTCGCCTAATTCTTATTTGGCTTTCCTTCGCCATTTTACGTTTGACCGAAAATACATATCTTTCCGAAGCGGTATATTTTTTTAGCTTTAAATAGTTTTATTTATTGAACTCCGTGCTTTGGATTGGCAAATATACATATGAGCAGATACGGTCATTTTACCCTGTACTTTGTCACTGAAACTGATTAGTTATCATTACCTTCAATTAGTTTTTACAAAGTAGGAACTTCGTGTGTGTAAACAGTTTAAGCTTGGGCTAGCTCACGTTTTATACAACGTATATTAATGGGGAGCCCACAAAAGTTTCGACAGGTTAATCTTGAGAAAAGTAGCCCTGTGTGATCGCTAGTGTTATGTTATAACTAAAGTGGTCGCTAAAGCTAAAGTGGTCGAGTCCTTTGTTTTTCATAAATTTATGTGGTAATGGCAGCTCCGTGAGAGTTTTTTCAAACGCAGGAATTTTTCTTCTAGTAGTATCTACGTTACCATTCATCTACTGCTTACGCCCTAACGTTTTGAGTTTTTTTTAATGTCACCCTGCCACTTGCAAGTTGAGCTCATGGAATACAGCTCCATGAGACTTCGCCGTTCCCATAATCAGCACGCGATTCTACTGCCAAAAACTATTCGTCCATTAGCCGTCCCACTAAGCCGTCTAGTAACGAAAGATTAAGGTCTTCGTCCATAATGGAATATATTCCTTACCATATACTATTTGAGAAATACAATCAGATTTATCTTCACGTTTAACTTAAGTCTACGCTCTGTAAGGAAAAAACTAGACCAGTATGCCATTACCCACATATAATGGGAAATTATTATTTTTTCTTTCTTTCTTTTTTTGGCTTTTTTTCTTTTTTGCAGCTTGTTACTTCCTGCCTGTAAAGATCAATATGCAAATGTCGATCGAATAGTGTACTAATGTAGTAAACTGAAAAGCCGATATTTTGTAGAGGGTGAGAAAAAACAAAAACATTATGTTGTCCTAAGGTACATCTAGGCGGCTATGAAATGTCCAAGCATATATATATATATATATATATATATATATATATATAGATAAAAAGAGGGATACCAAGAATCTACCTAAATGCAACAACATATGTTTAATGAACATGTGATTCATATTATTTAATGTTGCCAAGAAATATACGTGTAGGCCAATACATCCAGGTGTTCAAAAAATTGATATTCGTTCGGACACAGTTCTATTTGCTGCATATTCAGATTGAAGTAAAAACATAATACACAAAATAGATGATGATGTTTTCTATCACGACTATTAAATAGGTTCTCTGTTATTGTTGCCGGACGATTGACACACGTACTATCGATGGGTGCTTCTAATACATAGTCCTATTTACGGATGACCAAAACCTGGATTTATGTGGCCGTGTAAATTAATCGGTCTAGCCATTAAACCCAATGTGTGGGAAGGTTTCTTAGGGTTGTTCGTAGTTGAATTCATAAAGTTATAGATACATAAGTAATATGTTAACATTTCGACAGCCATCGTCGATAAAATCTCTGCATTTGACAGGTGAACTCATTCGACATTTGTAATGTAGGATCTCTCACCAGCTGACCTGCGTCATTCGCATGCCCAGTGGCGTTAGCCAATTGCTCCATTCAGTCTAAACTGGGTAGGATCTAGTCCTTTACAGGGCTCCGTACTCCAGATCCGATAAATATTGTAACGCTTCAGCTGCCTGTTATTAATGTATTGTTAACAAAAAAAGTTTTTACTAGCCAGCGACGTCATATTGATATGCTAGACATTGCATAGGTGGCGCTGAAGTTCATATTAGAACGCAGCAAACAAGCGGTTGCGACTGAGTGTTATTTTATTGACATTCAGCAGGAGAAAGATTTTTGTATGAGCAGAATGTCAAATTGGAAAACGGCCGGCACTCTAAGCACATTTGAGTTAGGAATCGCCAAAGATATTGATGGCGAAAAAACGTAACGTTTTATTTCTCATCGAAGTTACCTCCTCATCGAATAGATCTATCGTTCCGCAGCTCGTCTATAACAGCAGACAGAGTAAGCGGACGTTTAGAGATTTCTCAGGGCCCATATTGTGATGTTAACTGCATTTGTTTGATAAGAATAATAATTGTGATACTTTTGATATGTTTGAATGTACGCTAATAAAATAAGAAACAACATCTCGTAGAACTATTTAATTTTGCACACTTTAAATACTGTCACATTTTTCTAAAACCATTTCCATCGCCTGATGGTCTTCGTTTCCAGAAGAATCCAGGGCACTATAGAATTAATCTTAGATATTGGTATATTATTATAACGGCTAATTGTTAATTATATATATATATATATATATATATGTTCTGTGATAAAGAAAAATCCGTTTTCGAAAACGTTATGAAGTTTAGCCTTGCGATGGATTTTTTTTCTAAGAGCCTATATATAATTAGTTGTTATTTAACTATTTGAAAGCCGTCCGTCAAATATATATTTCTGTTTAAGCACGTTTCCACTATCCACTACATATTTGTATTCTACATACTTTCAAACTCAATGTAAATATTACTCCAGTGAAATATCGCTGATACCTCTGCACAACTGTGCGCTTCATTCTTCATTCACTCCTGTTCGTCGTCTGCAGAATAATTTTAATCTTTTACATATTTTGAGTAAAACTATTCCTTCAGAATACACAAACCTTAAAATCTATATGTATACTCTCTATGTATATTTAGCAGCTTTTGCTGGTGTTTAATCTAGTATTATACATCTATTATATTACAAAGAGTCCATTAGATTCTTTCGTGACACTTTTTCCCTATTTTCCATGCTTGATAACGACGAGATACTGCTTATATACACCAAAGCGATTAGCAGCATCGTCCACGCTGATATATCATCAAATCGGATTCTTTAATCGTTAAAAGTGTTTTCACGTTTTGCTTGAACTTTAGGAAAAGAAGAAAAATTATAAAAGGCTGCTAGGTTTAATCAATACGAAGCTTGATGCAACATGCACATCAGATCTTTTTTTGTAAAAAAAGCAATACAAGTAACGAGGTACTTCACCGAATAACGAGCCCACGATTTATTCTCCCAGTGTTCACGCCCATTTTAGTGGACGTCATAATGTAATCATTTAGAAAAACGTTCTAATATTATATAGTGATAGGAGAATTACTTGGCATTAATTTATAATGGACCACGTTTCGCGATAGTTAAAGAGGACGGTGAGAGGGATTTTAGTTTTTGTCCTGAATCTTGCAGCGCCCTTCCATCTTAACTCGCTTTTGAAGGGGTATGCGGACGATGATGCTTTTGTCTCCACGTCGTGTTCATACACCCATGTTTCGCCATTTGTAATGCCGCATTGGGGCAAATATCAGATTACAGAAGGTACAAAAATAAACATCAATCAAACCCATTTACTCACCTCTGTCAGAGAGCATTTAAAACATTTAAAGCGTATGCAATCGTAACAACTCGGCATGTATAGCTTCAGATGCTATTCCAGGTCATACATATAACGGGCTCACGTGTATGGTTAAAGCTGAGGGCATAAGGCAGTTTCTTAACGGTCGACCCAGGGTTGACTGCCCACCGATCGAACTTGTGGGCAGCGAGAAGCATGATATAGACTACAATATTGTCTATACCTAATACAAATGCAAGATTCATCAGCTTCATTAAACTCTTGTACTTTGCACAGACCATGGTGAGAACCATGCACTGCATAGCGCGTCGCTTGTTATGTATGTTATACCTTTCCAAGTGTCGTCCGTCATAGATTTCCTTTCATAGAATTCGGAATCGACCTCTTCTAATCTTCGATTTCGACTTTTTAGTGCAAGGCTATTTTGGGCCTACAAAAGCCTTTGTCCAATTCGAATATTTGCTATTCTCTACTGTGAGATTATTCAGGATTAAGCTCATCTCATATGTGGCAATTAGCATAAGCCAAAAGGTCGCAAAGTGGTTGAGAGGGACAATCAGTGGGAGCTAAATATTGAGGGCAAATCTATCAAAGCCTTTTTGCGTCTTTCTGCAATATGCTAAAAGTAACCTTGGGCATTATACGAAATCAGCAATTTTAAATAGGCCATTTTTCCTAAATTTCATTATCTCGATTTTGATTTGGTTAATGCTCAATCTCGATTCCGATATGGCAGAATGCAGCGTTTGTAAGATTTGCTGCACATGGAAGTGACGCCTTCCGTGAATAACTAAATCATCTGCGTAGAGACTACGTTTTTGGGCCCACATATCTGGGACCCCCACATATGGGAAGTTCCTTATCTAAAAAAATTAAAATTCCTGAAAATTTCTAAAATTATCACCCTGGGCCACACGCGAAGTCCGGAAGAACGCTAACAGCTTCAAGACTTCGCCATCGACTGCAACCCTGGTTCGCTGAAGTGTCGCTGGTATTAACTTGAACGTGTTCGCGAGAACGGTGACGTCAACGAGAATGCTTAAAACCAAATTTCTTGAGGCGGAATCGAAGGAGCTTTTGAAGTATACAAATACTGCGTAGGCTATTGAGAATTCGCTTAGTATCGGCAAGTAGAATCTTGCGTGTCGTTTCGGTTGAATGCTTCTCCTAAATCCGTGTTGTTTCAACCCAGAAACACGTTTCGTGCTCTCCCCAGCAAATACGAAAGAAATTCATAGCAGACGCTTTTTTCCGCAATTCCGCGCCATGACGTCAGTTTGTTTGATTCACCACTGTTTTTTGAGATAATGAGAAACGTTGCAACTTTCCAATAAGAATAAAGCAGTCTGGTACGAAGAAATTCGTTGAACAAAGCAACCCAGCATGGCGCCAGCGCCACTGCTACTTTGAGGTGTTGGTTTCGAATCTTGTCACGTCTCGCTGATTTTCTTGAGCTCAGGTTCTCAAATGCTCGCGTCATTTCCTGGACGGAACACTTTCGGTCCCACTTCCTGCGTTTGTTCGTTGTCGGTTCATCCCCACGCTGCATGATCAGGCACCCCGAGGCACAATGACACTAAGTGAGAACATCCCAGCGAGGTGGTCGATAAGTGCTAATGAGGTGAATGGATATGACGTAAGCCTGCAGTAAGATCAGGCCAATTATATATGGCTGACGCTTCGGAGAATAGTCTGGGCGACATATGCCCTCCGAGAGACCATTGTGATCGCTGCGGATAGTAGCATCGTATTGTTGTTAGTAAAATAAGGACGTTCTGGGCGGTAATTGTAATCGAATGATGGCCGATGTCTCCTGGAGTGAGCTCTAGTTGCAGAATGTCGACAAAATGATCCGAATAAGTGTCAACATCAATCGGATTTGGTACTGGCAAGACCTCATTAATCCGTTCCAGGAGCCTCCTCAGGCCCGATTTACGTGGTAAAACTTTTTTCCTCCGGACGAGCGATGGCGCCAAAGGGAGTTTGTAGGCTAATTAAAAAAACGCGACTATTACCTCCGACGTATTTGATTTTATCCCTGCTTGCGTTTGTTGCAAAAATGTTTATGATAGAGCTTCCTGCAAGGCTGACCAACACTGGTACTGTGCTGGGTTTAACTGTCCAGCAGTGATGTTCCATAAGTGGCCTCGAAGAGCTGACGTTCGACCCTAGGAAGGCCGCTTGGTCCAGGCACGCATTGACGTCGTTTGTTACTCTGATGGAAACGGTTGAAGTAAGGTACGCCACGTCTTACAGACCGCCGACAAGCTTTTCTACAAAAATCAGAGTACACTTCTTGTCACTTGGTCGCACATACGCCGTTACAAACCATGTTCTAGGGGCCATTCGGAGGGCCATGACGTTGCTTTCTACATAGTGCGGAATGAGCTCTGCAACGCTATGATTGTAAAACACTGATATTCTGCTAGTGGAGCGGCCTTGCATGGAAAAAATACTGGTAAGTCGAATGGACCAGTTGTCCAGATTTCTGTGAGCATAAAGATACCTTCTGTATATCAAGATTCCGGTGCGAACATCACTAACGTAGGGGCGCTGCCACAGTTCCACGGAATTATCTTCAGCATTTCCCATGACTTCGCGCATAAGCTAACTATTTGTCATTTTTCTTTCTCTTCCAAGCTATACTCTCTGTTTCATCACATTTTCTACTAGACCTATGACTCTCTCTCACTGTTTTACTGATTCCATTATTCCAGTTATCATGTCTAGCACCGACCTTGGTAAGATCGTCGACATACCGAGTCCGATTCGCGCGTCTCGGAGAGCTAGGCAGCATTTCACAGTACACGTAGACAGGTTCGGATTTTTTTCGATCTTATAGGTACCTCTGAAAGTTCCACCTTTTTCTCGTTGAAATGGGGCACTTTCAAATAGAAAATACTACGGCGGCGCTTCTGGAAGTACCCATGGCGACTTAGATCAGATAGTCCGGGCTATTCCCATGCTCATGTTCATCTGTTTCTTCAGGTGTTTGATGAGGTGGCAGGTTCCAGCTTCTGAGGAGTCCACTATTATATTGTCCCACTCCTTTTACCGTTCCTGTATTGGTAGATCACAACCCTCCTATGCCGGGTTCGTCTTGCACCTAACTTTTTCTTCAATTATCCTTGGCCAAAGAACGATTTTGGCAATAGCGATCACGGAGCACGAACTGTTTTGTATGTTCTTGAGTGTCAGCAGCCTTTACACTTGCGGGAACTTTTTGTTGTTGCGCTTGAGTTTGATGGCGGCCGGGTCTTGCGCGGGGCTTGCGCATATCACGCTTACATTGTTCAGTGACAGATGAATAGTACGATCTCGCTCTTCTTGGGGGGCGAGTTTCAAACCGTGTTTTTCCATACATGTGCTCTTTTGAGTCAGAATACGTTGCACCCTTTTTGTGAGCGTGTCTTCTATCTTGCGGTGACTAGAAAAACTAGGTCACTGCGTACTCGATGGATTCCATGCCTATTGAAAATGAGGACACAATTGCATGTTATAGTCTATAGCAGAAGTTTCAGGATAAATAGTTGACGTATCCCAACAGCCATCACGAATGTCATGTCCTCGTATCGGACTGATATATATCGCTACGGTAATAGGTGACTAGGTGCTATGAGGTGCAGAAGACCCCTTTACACTCATGGTGTTAGTGATTTCCTGCTACTTTTGGCCGTCTAGGGCATTGCGTACGTCTAGGAGAATTACTGCGCATAGTTCGCTTGACCACTGGTGCCTACTTCATCGCTTGTCCGCTGCTTTAATAACCTATGCTATGGTCATTTCTGTGTTTTGATCCTTTAGGAATCCATATCTTGTGTCGCACAGGGCCTCGTTTTCCTCTAGTTAATGAGTTCTCGAGTTCCTTTATGAGGGCTTCTACGGCCTTCCTTAACATGTACAACAGACGGATTGAGCATTAAGCTCCAATATCAGTGGAAAGTTTCTCTAATTTTTTTAATAAGAGCCAGAATCCCCTTTTTCACTCAGGTGGGCATGGTTCTTTCATATCCTATCCGCCATGTTTTTGAAGACCTCGAGTTTCTCTTGTGGCACGATTGTTACTGTTTCCGCTGAGATTTCGTCGGGTTCCGAAGCCTTGCACTTTGGGAATATTTTTATCAGCTTCGCTTCTCTCCATTGGATGAGTCGGGTCTGATTATTTTAGGATCTTACTGTCTTTTCCACCAGTTCCTTCGGGGGATGTTGGTTGTAACGCACTAACCTGTCCATGACCATTTTATATGGTCTGCCCCTATAAGAGTTTGTTTATCTTGTGCTTGCTGTCGCAGATTCCTATCCAATGATTGAGATCTCTCTTTGCTATTTGTAAAGTTCTCCATACCTCTAGAAGACCAGTCTCTCTTCTCTGTGTCTTTGGATGTTATTCATGCTCCTTGTTGCAAATTCTTCTGAAGTGCGCGGTTGGGTCGGACAACTAGTACTAGAACGTGCCCATCTTCTAGTCTTTTTTGACTGGTTGTGGCTGTCGAGCAACTATTACTTAGACATCTGTTATCTCATGCGTTGTGATGCCAGTCCCACGCCTAGTAACCGGTGCCCTTCGACTCTTATCTCGGCCCTGGTCTTGTCCCAATTCCAATTGCCACAGCGTGTTAGTCAGCTCGTGCCTGCGTTTACCACATTCGAAGAATATGGCTGCCTGCTCACTTAGCGGGCCATCTTTAGGTACTATCTAGCCTTTCACCTACTCTGTTGTGTCTTTGTTCTAGGGCGTAAGACCAGTAAATGACACTGTTACCCATGTCGTTGAAGAGAGTTAAGCCCTTTCGGATGTGCTTGTTATCTCTGTACTCAGTTGTATGTACGTCGGTGGATGTTTTATCCCACTGGAATATTTTTACTTTTTCTATATTATATCTTACATCCAATAAACTTTTTACCCGGGCGGTATAGGACCTCTATATATGCTTGTGATGTCCTGTTTGTTTAGACGTGGCAGCTGACGGTGATTAGCCTGTCATTAAGCTTTACCACGATCCACAGCTTCTTCTGTCTCTAAGACTTTATGGCTCAGCCTGGTTTCATTCATAAGGCAGTATCCTTTCTGTGCTTTCAAGCGAGTCACATTTTTGTTCGGTTTGATCATCAGCTTTTGTATTGAGCGCGTCGTGCACTTTTCCCGACCTACACAGATTCACCTGGATAGCTTTCAACGGTCCGGGCACCGTAATAATTTAGTTTTTCTTTCCCCAGTTTTTTTTCAGCTCTTTTTTTTATATGTTTTATTATATGCATAAAGGCTTTCGGTGTCCGGCTAATTTTCAGCCACCTATGCGCTAACCTGGGTCGCCTGTCCTTGTGCTTTGATAAGGAGATCTGTCCTTGCCGCTTCATCCGTGCTTCTTCCGAATTGGTTTGTGTTTTCGGTGTCCTGCTTTTCGAATACCTTGTCCTGGCTCTTACAATTGCTTTGTTCTCGAAGATAATGTCTATAATTTGGGCACTCCATAAAGTCTGCCGCTTTTATAAGTTGACCCTTTTTCGAGTTATAGCAGCGCGGCCTTCCTCTAGTAAAGATGGTGAAGGGTCCCACATTTATGGCATCGTATTTGCTCGTTTTTTCCTTATAGTCTTTCCCGAGGTGCTCTATCTTTTGGCGCTGCGCGAAAGGTACCCACGCCATTTCTGTCTTCAAAGCGGTTAGTTTTAGCTTCTCTCTTGTGAATTGTTCAATCGCTTTTTTCTTAATGTCCTTGTCTAGGCCCTTGATTCAAATTTTCATACTTTAGGTAGATCCTTCTTTAATTGGTCCCGTTTGAGTCTCGATGTTCTCTTGAAAGTTAGTGGCCACTGTTCACTGACTCTTTGTCGGTTACCTTTGTGTTGCCGTCGCGTAGGTGTACAACATTTCTCACTATGACTCCAAATGTGTAGCGCTTACTTTTTGCTGGAAGATAGTTAAACGTGTCAGCCAAATGATCTTTCCCGTCGCTTAGATCAGTATCTATCCTGTGCTGTTTTTTGCCTGTTCCTCGTTTCTGCCTTTGGATTTTGCCGCACATTTTTCACACGGAAGTCGAGCACGCCACCCGACCTGACAAAACAGTATTTATTTGCTTTCCTCGTTAGCTCGTGGTCCAGCTTCCCTGTGATGTGCGATATCTAGATATCGATTTTCTTCCCTGCCTTTCCATTCGCTGTGAACCTTTTCTTTTTTTCATTTTTTCTATTGTAAGCCTATTTAAATTTAAATCTGTGTCCCTGTTGTTAGAGTGTGGTGAAAATAATGACCCCTCATAAATACGTAAATTTGTCAAACAGAGCCGAATTTACACAATACGTGTAAGTTCACGAGCGGTTAGAATTTATCAAACCCAATCTTATACTGCATTGACTTGATGCCCGCGTCGCGCAGATTTGTTTTCTCTAAGTCGGTTACCGTTGTCATTATATACTTACCAAGTTAATTACCTTCTTCTAGACACTGGTAGGTACTAATACCGGACAATTAGCCATAGGGCCTCATATGAATCATAGGTTAAAGACATGAGATAGAAACGTTTGTTGCGACTAGACCTCTAATGCAATGCAAAAAAAAAACTTAAACTAAGCGATAGTCGGATATAAAAATAAGTGTTTTGTTAAAAACTGTAATTTGTATCACAGTACTACCGTTATTATTGTAGTGTCATCAATAATTTATTTACTTTCTTTTATTTTATAAAACGATCTATTTCAAAATAGTAAATCATCTACAATATCCAGTACAGCATTACCACGTCACTTAACTAGACCGTTCAATCTTGATAACTTATCTTGATGTTGATTTGTACTCTATAGGCTTTACGTAGCCCCTTTCAAAAATCATTCAAAGTTCTTATTCTTCTTTTAAATGCTGATTACTATTTCTATTTCTACACATACAGACTCAGCAGCTCCCGTACATTTTTCGTTTGAAGATAGTTATAATAATAGTTGTAGATTGCTAGAAAGGAAACCTGCCGTGGATGATCAAGCAATCCAAAGTTCGCTTAATTGATTAGCAAATAACCATTTTTATGAGGTGGAAAATTGTCTTCAATTTTTTTTCTTGTTTCAATAAGGCCTCTTTAAATAGCAGACATCATATTAATGGCATGCTGTTTGTCCATATAATCCTCGATTGGATGTTTTGTATAATCAACAAAAGACTCATGTTGCGCTAAGTGTTTTGGCCAATAAAATCATTCCTTTCCGAGTCGTTACCACACCAGCTAAACATTGACTGCGCTTATAAGTGTACTGAGTGATTTGTGCTTCATAGACGGTCGTAGCCTAGCATCGAAGTGTTATATATATATAGTATTTTGAGATATTAATCTTAGTTGGGTCTCGATTCTTTTAGGCAGAACTCAGTGTCATTCTGCTTAAAATAGCAAACATCTGTACAAAAATTATATGGCTAAGTTTAGTTAATGACGTTCGGAATAAAAGGACGAGCGGTCGGCTTTTGTAGAGTGCGAAGAAGATTGGCCTAATATTGAATTGAGTGTTGTTTTTATACTTTGTGCCTTTAGTAATCTGAGTAAAAGCATGAATCTTTATGTTGTTACAGTGCGCTTTATGTAGCATTTAAAGTATATACCGGACTATGCACTATTATAGCGCTATTACACTAATATAGCGAGCACATTATATAATTTATATTAAGAAATAAAGACCACTGACATCAATAGAACAAAATAGCAAGAACTATGGATTTTGACATAATATTTTATCTAGCCAACTAGAAATAATTACATTTCCCAGCAGGCTGTGAAACAGCGTCGTTCAGAACACTTGTTCTATGAACACGTATTCCATATGTGCAACGTTTATTAAAATTTCCATTGAACAGTACAAATACTGAATAGTATATAACCAAATCGATCACTAATCGTCATTGAACGAAAACTGCTGTGATTGTGCTGAATCATATTGTCCACTTATAACTAAAAGCTGCACTATGGCGCTGATAAAGTAAACGTCGTCCGAAAAAGAATTCATTTAACAAATGCTGCGTAAAAAAGGTTTTTCAGTTGTATTGTCTCGGTTTTTACCGATAGCAGTGTTCCTGAATACGAAGTGTTCCACGTTTGTGTTGAGATATCTCGTTATCTCATGTATTTGTGGTTCGTCTCTTGGCGAGAAACGCTACCAACACACCCATATAGATTCATGTCGAGTTCGTAACATAGAGCAAAAACACTCCTCTGCTAATTTAGTGCATTTTTCTGTCATTGACAACGGAGTCACAACAACGGAGCCGAACTCTACAATGAGAATCTAAAAGCATCTAGTGCCGGTAAATACTACTTTTCCTAACATTTCATTGTCAGCATATGAAGAAGCCATTTAGCACTGACGAGAGAAAAAAAAGAGCTTTGTAAAACAAGCTCAGAGGCACCGGGACAATCAAGATTTTTTATTGATAAATTATAGTGTCATAATGAATATAGCAAATTAAGCTTTTCTTTGTAGGCTTCGTAGATACACGAGCTATAACAGTGAATGCCCATAGTACAACATTGTTACTCATAATTTGGCCTAGGAAGCAATGATGGGATGTCCTTATTCCGCGTCACTAATCGCATCGCGGCTCAGACTCAAATACGGCGTATCCATTGTCAGTTCTTCAGCCCGAAAACACTATGCATATTAATAGAAGTGACTGCATTTGCAAATAATTTCACTCTCAATGGAAACGCCGAGTAACAAAACGTTGGGTTGTGTAATGCTTTAGCACAAGTCACAGTTCAGCATCGCACAGTCATATAAGTATTAACAGAGCAGGATATCACAAAAAAGATGCGCCGAAGTAAGCTATTGCAAAAAGTAACTTCCAGAAATACCTCGTGCTCTGCATCTATGCATGGGTACACCAACATCTGGCTGGTTAAGAACGGGTGTCAGTTACAGAGATTTAGAGGTAGGCTTATAACAAATTAAATCCGCTAAATGGATCTTATGAAGGGGATAACTCGACAGATAATCGAATATTTGAGCTGGCAAATTGTTTGCCACCCACGTGAACCGGTCAGGTGTTATAACAGCGGCACTATAATTTCCACGAGAGTTTACGGTAGGTCATGTAAGATAGACATGTTCATTTCGAATGAAATCAAGGGGTAATGCCTGCGAAACCCGTGTAAAGACATAACATTTCGTTTCACTATCTTATTCTCCTCTCAGTCCAGCATTTGCAAAACGGTTTCGTTTTCATTGCAGCTATGGACAACGAATAGAACGTGCTGATAGAACAGGGGGTTTATCGCTAACCAATAAGATCAAGTGTGGCCTGATGTAAATATCCTATGCATAATTTCGTGGCCAATGACGAAGGCAAAAAAACTACTCATGCAGGCTCCCTTTTTTCAGACACAATTTCAGAGTATGAGCACTACAATCACGTTAGAACATGAAGTTTGGCCGGAAGCGGGGCGGAAGGGCACAATGATATGGTCGTGTTCGTGTCTACCTCAAAGCCTACGATATGTAGCTAGCACTGTTAACCGTCCCATATTAATTCCAGCTCTTTCATTCCTCTTAGTAGTGTTTTTTACTGGTTTTGAGTATTTCTTTCTGACTGGTTTGGATGAGATTATTGACTTGACTATTGGCGAAGATTTGTACGCGTACTCGCTCGCTTGATTTTCGTATACGTCGGATGATGATTGGTTGAAGTTGTAAAAGTGATGCTCGTCGTGTGTAAGCTGTAACAGTCATCTTTCAGTTCTGGTAGTGTCATAATTGCAGCGGCGAATTTTATTTCTCCTCCTTAAACGTATCTGAGGCTATCTGTTGTCAGTATTTCCTTCGTCTGTTAAGGCGCAATCAAAAAAAACTCACTCAGTTGACTGAATTTTGTCTCCATTACCACAATTGTATAAGGTAAACACGTATTTATCGCCATGTTCGTGACCGAGGTCGTCATCCGTTCGTGTGTGTACCGTAGTGAGTGTTATATAGGTGCATTATGAGCTAATTCTAATCTAACACGTCGTAGATGCTGTGACGCTACTAATATATGATAACGTCTAAAATCGTTCTTAGAAGCATTCGTACTTCGTTCAGAAACGGATCTTTCAGCCAGAAAGGGTGCCATTGTTCGAGCAATGTGCTAACGCACCATAGACATAGACGTAGAACTCTAGGTATCTGAATTGAACGGCAACCGCCGGTACTGCGCAAAAACTGTCTCCTATGATAGCAACAAAATCGCGTGACTTTTTCCAAAGCAGCGCTTATTAAACGACGGCAACAGTCCTCTTCTAGCTCAGTGTATTGGCCGAACAATTTCCGTGTTTTAGTAAAAGCCCAGTGAAGTGAACCTGTGCTGTTGTGGGTAAATATATTGTGAGTAGTTGTTTTCCGAATTCACGAGCCCAAACAGGAAATGATGAAGTATCGAAAACTAACTAACTGCTATCTCAAAAAGTATCGTTTAGACTCTGCTGCCGTTGTATGAACTTTGGTAAACGATGACAATGATGACGGGTCAATTGTCAAATTGTTACACCTGAAATCCGCGACATCTCTAGGCTGATTTTGCCATGTCTATACATCACAACCGCGCGAACGAATGACTACATAACCATACGTTATTGCAAAAACGTTAACTATTATACACGTTCCAATCCAAGCGATAATCGCCTTTTACCCCAACGGAGGCGATTCGTTGTCCCACGAAGATACCGAAAATAATGGCCAGTGCGCGCGTTGTGGCCATAATGACCTTAATGGACTGCTAGCCAAAACATCCTTATTCCACATCCCGTCGGCTCCATCTGCAGCTCCAAGTAGGTATATTTTCGAACTGGAAAATTGCTAAACTAGACAAGCAGAATCGGAATTTGAAACATCGTCAGACAGTAAAAATATAACAACTCCAACTGCATACATGGCCGACAATTTATATGTTCGCATACAAATATCTTTAGTCTCAACTAGATATCTACAACACGCATTTGCTAGCAGAAGAAACTGAAGACCGATGGGGTCAAGTTCCTGCTTACGTTCTAGCAGATATCTGTCAAATCTATCAAGCTATAGGGTTCGATTGCTTTCAGCAAAGGTATCGTCCGACTGGCGTCCATAAACAGTGTAAATAGGCGATGTTTGCCGAACATGGGCATTAAGCGAAGGGCCTCGGCAACAGGGAACCGACACAAAAGTGTTTTTTTACCAAAATATGCGAGGCATGTGCAAACATTGTTACCAATTGCATTCACTGTTCGTTATAGAGTTACGTGTAGCAATAAAATTTCATGAGATGTTCATTTGTCTGACATCCAGATCGTGGAATACTAATCAATAAAAAAATGTGTTTTTTACATATATGCCCCTTTGCGTATGAAATCCGGTACGC
>NW_019211456.1:56432395-56546489 GCF_002443255.2 Varroa destructor | reverse complement strand
TATATATATATTTTTTTTTTTTTTTTTATTTATTTATTTCTATTACGGAACTAAAGGCGCTTTTCTGTTCTCTACCACAGTCATGGTGAAACAAATGTAAAATACCTTGCTCGCCTGCTTGAATTCCCTGAAACGTAGGTTTACTACCTATGCTATTACAAACACTTTGAACGTCGGACGCAGACAAAAAAATAACGAGTGATCAACCGTAATTGCACCGAGAACTTTTTCGAGTGAACTTGAGTGTATTTGTAACCGTTGCTGAGCCGAGGTTAAAAAGCGAACTGGGAATTTCGTAGTTGATTGTCTGTTGCAGGCGCAGCATTAAATGAGATCCACCGAACTTTAATTATGCGTAGATTTCAAAAAAGATTAGTTATTGCCATTCTAGTTAAACTTCGTCGCCGGCACGTATTTAGATGAGCCCAGAACAACTATACTTGTAAAAAGTAACTTATCGCTAATAGATTTTAAGTGAATAAATAAACTGTGTAAGGTTTCGTCTTTGAGACAATTGTAATATACGATATAATTCAAAAATAAAAACGGGTCTTACTTTGAAAAATTGTTTGCTTTCAATGATTTAATCATTGAGAAAACTACTGTATGTTATCCTCGAACGTACTGGTAGAGAACACTAATGTAATATTTAAATAATATAATATTTAAATAATAATAATTTAAATTATGTATTTCAAGTGTCAGCCGTATCTTGTGAAGCGTTTAACGTTCAATTCTATTGTGCCTGTCCATTAAGTAAGTTGTCAGTGGCTAGTTCTATTTGATAGACACACAGTATGACGCATGTTTTTAGTACCATGGTATAACCACTTGGTTTTCTATTGTTCTCTTCTGCTGCATTTACGTGTGACGTATCTTTTTTTGCGTTCGTGATTACGATCGCTTTACTGACCCGGTGGCACTATTTTTCCTCTTACTATTGATTAGTCGTTGTTCTGGTTTCTATTGCAAACTGTGCGATGCTTTATAAAGCCAGATGCAAAAAACGTGTGGTAAAGTAAATACTCTAAAAAAATAGAGATTTTTCTTTAATTGCTTGTCTTTTCGATCTTAAGAAGTTAAAAAAAAAAAAAGAGCAAACTAAAGTGTTCAGGGTAAATTGAGACCGAGTTAATATCGTTTGTTTATAAACTATATCTAAATGAAGACATGCAAAGTTTTCGTTGTTGACAATCTCGTGTCTAAGTATGCCGATCGATATTCTTAAATAGCGCCAATGAGCGATATATTACGGCCATACCTTATTGTAACCAGAACTTGGTCGCATGCTAAGCCAGCCAGGTGCGCCATTGTAAGTACTCTACACAGTAAGCCTCCTGGTTTTACCAGAGTGTTCGGAACGTTCAAATAAATTTCCCTCTATAGTAAATGAACGGCGTCTTCCCTTAGCCGATACGCCGTTCAGAAGTTAACAGGCCAGCACAATGAAAATATCTTCTCGATAATTACGAAACTAAGGGTCGTCCCTGGGACTCATTTTTGAATCTATTGTGGAGGGAATTTTGAAATTAGCTGACGCAGATCGACTCTACCTAAAAAAACCTTCTTTCTGGATTAGCTTGAAGTTTTGGGTCAACCTGCTCATCATCGCTTTAAGTGTCGCCGTCAAAGCGTGCACTGAAATACTAATCAGAAGCATAGTTAAAGATTTATTTTAGCATATTTTTTAATTAGCTCTGCAGTTTGTGCAGTAGTTTTTCTGTCCTACCGTTTTCGTATTCAGGCATGTAACGACAATGCGTTAGACCTTTGGGTAACCAAAGGCATATATAGTTTTGATGGGGGCTCGTTTGGTATGAAGACATTAGACAAACGTTGATCTTTTATGATATTATGAAAATAACTTTCCTGCGATGATGAGTTTATGGTTTTATTTTATAAAATATTGTTTTTTTGAAATGTAGACTAATTCATTGCTGATCGACTGTACATTGTGCAAAGCAGAGTAAGGCATATAATCAAGTTCTCTAGCATTTGTAATATTTAGATTGAGTGGCGCCTACTACTTGGCGTACTTATCAGCTGTCCAACTTACGATTAATAGCAGTGACACGTCAGAACGAATGACATCTTGGCCTTTCCAATAAGCGGGATCGCCACTGTGCAGAACAAACCATACACGATCGAAGTGGAAGTCTTGGGATAATTGACTTTATCTATTTCAAAAGCTGATTTTCAATACAGAATTTTTCGTTACGTTCAGCGAATTCCCTATAGATTATCGACATCGGACTTGCTCTTTTTGACATTATTCCAATTTGCTCATATCTCGTTGCTTTAGGCTGATCCATCAAGTTTTGTGTTTCTCTGTATCATTTAAGGCTGCTTTTAGTGATGTATCAAAAAAGACTATCCTTTAAGCTAGTGAACGAGTACATGTGCAGATATGTTACATATCACCCTTGGCAACGAACAAGAGTCTCTTTCTACATTGGTGACCAGTCACCCCTTTTTCGCCGGGTTTCCAATGTTTAGATAATTCTGGTCGCTGCTTTCGAACCCTAAAGGTTTCTTTGGCTTTCTGCTCGTTTCATACTCGTCCTGGACTGCATGCAGGACGATCGCGTGTCAAAAGACTTAACATAACAACCCATACTTGAAGCTCTTACTACGGAGGCCCTTATGGTGTGAAAGAATCAGAACATGTTTCTGTCGGGTGGTCATCTATACGTCTTCTTCCGAGCAGCTAGTTTGCAGATAATTTTGCTATTAATAGTTTAAAAAGCCCTATACGACTAGATCCTCGAGCAAAATTGCTGGCAAAAACAGTATCGAAAAGCTGGGTGCCTGACGTAGTGCATACAACCGCTAAAGAGGTACGTAGTATAATAAGCCTCCCGTCTACCTCGCAAAATATCTGTATTATGTTGCATATACGATAAATATTACCTAAAAATGTACATCTTCATTTCACATAGGTGAAGATGCCCCTTGGGCATGATTGTCACATATTGTGATATGAACATTTGTTTATGTTTTGCAAAAAGGTGTTGATATTAAACCCAAAAATTGCGTAAACCAATGTCCCTTGGTACGAAAAGGTGGATTTGAAGTGACTGAATAGGAATATAGGGCCTTTATATGGCTAACATTTTTCGCTGTAATGTAATCATTAAAGCGTAAACTTGTACCTAACAAATTTGTAAGTTCGTAAGACTGACGATCGCGATTCAACATCAGCTGGGTTAATGCGAGTTAGAGGGCCTCAACCCTTCAAAATTGCGTCATGCAAGGATTATTGCGGGACTTAGTAAGCTCTACTGCGTTGAGTACATATTTCTAGCACACATCACATTATTGTTGTTGTTTATATGCTTCCCATTTTTAATTTGCTTTTGAAATAGATCAGCATCATCCGGCGGTGTAAGCTAGAAAAGAAGCCAAACCCGATGCTGCCTACCAATATATAGCCTTCGAACTCAAAGTGGGAACAAATTCTCATATTAGATACGCAGTTTTAGAATGGCAAGCTTTGCGAATTTACGGAACACGTGGCAACTAGCATATTGTAACTAGAAGTTATGCGTGGTATTCACGAAATTTTCTGCACCTACAAATCCTTGAAGTTACTCTAAAGCATTACCGAACCTGTACGAGTTTCTGAGCGCGGGCTGGGCCTACGTATAAAGCTAAGCTGAAACAAAATTTTTGCAGGTCCATACTTCGAAATTAGTAAAGTCGGTCGACTCAGCTTTGCTAGATCAGAGCTGGCAGCCGTACCACTGGGACACAGCGCTTTCGGAAATGGTTACACGCCACAGTGTCAACACTCTGAATACTGTCAGAATTACGCCCCAAAAGATGTCACCTGTTTTCGAGTGGGTAAGTAAAAGGCGAACGCGTATATCGTTATGATACTAGCAATGCAAACAATCCAAGTTCATCACTCTTTCAAAACATTACTTTAAATAGCTGCTTTTTGTACATATTGTTCTTAAACACCCAAACGACAAAAATTTACATGCAACACAGAACAAACGTTTGGTTTCTGCAGTTTCGACAACAACGTGAAAGTTCTCGCAAAAACAATGATACAATAAGTGCATAATACAAAATATATTTTACACCACAATCCAGCAAGCAAGGGTATGACGATGATATAACAAAAAAGGTAATGTAGACGATTAAAAAAATTGTGTTATTTTTCTAGAAAAGCATGTTTTTTCCTAGTCGTCACTGTTAATACTTTTCGTATTAGTGATTGGATAATATAGGAGGGCTGCTTAATTCCTAGCAACGGTTTTGTGAGAAGTGATGGGTTTTCCGTTCGTCTATTAGTTCAGATAAAAGAAAGCTCAAGCGGGTTATATAGTCGGGCTCAGACCAAGCAGGAATTCACTCACTTGGCATCGAAACGCTTTTTTCTAGTCACCCAGATAGCGACTGGTGATACTGAGATGTCATACTTATCATCATCGCTTTGCGCAAACGTGGAGGACGAACTAACGTATTACTGCGTTCCCTTTTCCCGGAACCAGCGAGTCAGCAATAATAGCAACCGTGCTTAGGTGCCAAGGACAGCAGGTGCCGCTAACCTACTGGCGGGCAGCGAGCGCCGCTTACGCCCGAAAATCAGAGCAAATTAAAGTCAGGAAAATCTCGCGAGAAAACAACAAATAGCAATATTAATATGTAATTTTGGCTTTATTAAACTACTAATCGATTTGTGGTAGTTGTAGTACTATAATCACGTCGAAAACTGGTCAGTGAATCAAAACATTTAAACTGTTTCGTAAGATCTTAGTTTTCTCATCGCTATATTCTAACGTGGTAGATTGGATCTCGGCTGGTCATCACGATCCATATCTACATTGCATGGCGACGTGTCTGCACATTTGGAGTCTGAATCGCGCGCGGCAGCTGCTATCACAAACGCAGTTTTTCCTTAGTAGCTACCTGGAGACCCAGAGTATCCTGTGTAGGTATGTGATTTGCTGACAGGAAATTATTTGGTCTTGAATTTAAGAGTCAGTCATAACAATACCGTGCTGGAGCCTGTTAAGCAATCCATATTCGAAGTTAATCTTCGAGACCAGATTTTGAATTGAGGTGAGATAAGTCCTCTGGGTCAAAAATGTCATCTTTAAACAACTTTTGAGCAGGCCTTCGAATTATAGAGCTATGGCTGTATACGCCACAGACCTCCTGGGATGCCCAGACCTCGACAAGAGGGAAAATAAAGCAGACGTCCAAAATGCACGTCTGAGAACAAGATAACGGTCGGTACACTTATCATGGACTAGCGATATTAAAAAGAAACAGATTTAAAAAAGTGCTTATATATAATCTAATTAGAAATAGAACGATGATGTTTTTAATAATTCATAGATCTTGTTCATTGTACTGATCAAGGTGTTCTACGGGTAAGCAAGTCATCTCAGCAATTCAAGTTCAAGTAGGTTCCAACTGCCTGTATCGTACGTGCTCGCAGTTACTTGCGTTTGTAGCCACCTCAATAGATGCGAGTTCAAGAGTGTTATGCCTCTTACGCTGTACGTTGCATACTCATCATGATATCTTGTCGAATGTCTGCGATCTTCAAGTTTATTTGCGTCATATTTTCAAATGTTTGGTGATAGTTAAATGTCGTTGCGAGAATACGGGGTTGTTAATCTAACGGAAAAACGTAATTTTTGCATCTGAATCGCTCGATTTTTTCAGCTCACGAATTTTTCTGATAGCATCTCTAATTTAAAAAGACTAAATCAGCAGAGAATAGGCATTTTTTATTCGTGTCATATGACGCATACTATACGTACTGTAAACGCAACATTTAATACTTAGATAAGATGTTTATTAGTCAGCTATAATAATCGTAAGTGGGTAAACTGGTGAGAAAGAGGTTCTTCAAGGAGGTCCCCCTGACAGTTTAGTGGGTAACGTAATCTTATGGACACGTTGTGGTAAAGGTTCGAACCCGTGCATAAACAGACTTCGCTTTGTGCGAGGAGCAAGTTGTCTGATGGAGTGTCTAACGGCCATGCCGGACGTAAAACTCGAAACCTAGAGGGTGGGTCCTTCAAGGACAGCGTTTTTTTTCTGAAGGTTTTGTATTTTGCTCATATCTAAAAGTCTAATTGCCTAGTTCCTCTTTGTCACGAGATATCCCTCTAAAGACGCTTGTTCGTTTAACTAAAAGTCGTCAGTAACTGCTTTTCTTGTTTTACGGTTGAACGCGTTTCTATGCGTATTGGATACCGTAGTTACTCTACTAACTATACTGATGTATTCACTCCATTAAGAATTCAACTTTACTGCCATGTTTGAAGCTGGTGTTATCTTGTTTATGTTAAATGCTACGCTTACTTAGCTGTAAGTCACGGCTATCCGATTTGGCCTATCCTTTATAACTGTTGATGTTTTAAAAAATAACTTCTTTTTCATCAGAAATCAAGTTATTAGATTTAGGCAAAAGATAAGCTTGCTTTGAATTTCTAAATGAGGTTACTAACTATATATTAAGACAAGACATATAGTATGAACATTGTTGTATCGTGGCTTTAGCAAACATCGGTCCTGAGCAATGGAGGTGCACTGCAGCCAGATACGGCAGCGAGGTAGACCTGTCCAGCATTAAGGTCAAATGTCAAGCAAGTATTATGCAGGACTGCGTGTACAAAGGTAACTAAGCCCGCTAGCGTGGTCTTGAAAAAAAAAAAGACCTGTTTTAATCTGCTCTGTCTGAAGATCGCAATTCAGTCTTTCTCGTACTACGAGTCGTAGTAACGTTCTGATCTTTCGCATAAGAAGGACCAATCCTCCATAAAATGTTGACTTTGTAGATAAACCTCTAACTGGTTTACACAAGTGTACTCTGATTCATAGAAAATATATATTTTTTTTTTATGGCAAAGCAGGTATGCACTAGTTAACAGCTGGAGCACAATTTGTCTATAGCTCACCGTGAACTATAACGGTAATTTATTCAAAACCATCCTTGGCTCTACATTTGATCAGTCAATTGGATAATAAAAACGAGGACTGACACATCGAACTGGGTGTTGTTCCCTATCGTTGTTATTACCTAGAGCAGTGTTAACGAGCAAAAAGGAGCAAGCTCTGCCCATATCTAGAGGTAACTCAATGATTGGAGAAATTAACTATAGATCATGTGCACTCCGTAGAAACGCTGGAACATGCTTGATACAACCAGATATCGCATTCAGGATATTATTGCTAGGACACATACCATACATCGCTAACTAGCCCACTACTAAGACCTCTAGTTTGCTTACTTATGTGAATTATGCAAAATAAATTAATATTATTATATAATTTTTAGAACATTTCAAACACACCTTATCCACAATATTCACAAAAAAAAATCATTAAAATCAGCTATTATTAAGTAAGAACATTATTATTTCTAATCAGGAGTAGCCAAGTTAGTTCACTTTTAAATAATGCTAAGCGAAAACGATCCTCTGAGCATACGAATGAGTTAGTTGTTAATTAAAACAAAAAAAAAGGACTACAAACTTACTAAGTCGAAGAAAAAAGAGCAATCGCGTATCATTGGGTCTTGTGTAGTTACAAGGGTAGCTACATCGTTGATGGCGATGATCTTAGTGAGAGCATTTGCTTAATGCTAGCTCATATAATGATATGTATATTGAATAAGAAACGTTTATGTGCATATTATAAAATGCCGTCATCTAAACCCTACATAGCAAAATGGTGTAAAAAAAAAAAAAAAAAATTGTATAGTGGAAATCTGCCCGGAGTGTACTTATCACTCGTCATGATTTGTCGTTTACTTATTATTACACTAATTGTTTATTTCAGATTCATGTTCCATTCACTTACACGTCGAGGCGCATCAGTATCGATCGGCAAATGGCTTGGATATACAGCTCTGAGCTGTAGTTTTTTTACTTTCGTTCTTGCTGCCTGTGCGTGCTTGAAATATCGTAAGGGGGAGTCGAGTAGCACATCGAGTACCGCCATTGGGAATGCTTCATTTTCGACAGGAGCGTGGATGCCTCCACATACTTCGCGACAGGCAACAGCCCCCATCTGCGAAAACTTTGTTTTCAGTCGGCCACATCCGCCTCCATATCCGCAATCCTATCGGAAGCCGTTACTGCAGTGCAGCGTTTTATAGCGCACCACGTCTTTAATGGGCCAACACAGCCGGCTGTCAATTCCACTTTTAACGGCGACTGTCCATGCCTATGGCCCATGCCCTCCGTACAGTACGACAGCTAAAGATTACCCACTGATCTATTCACGCGAAGCTACTTAATGCTAATGAATCTTTTGTAACAATTAGTTTATACGTAGTACAAGTATAAAACGCTGGAACCTGTCGCTAGGAGCTCAGGACATCGCACCCACGAGGCCACCGCGGAAATTCGACCAAATAATTAGAGGACCATTCCGATTAAACTGAGCAGCTGATGTCTAGTCATAAGTGTTCAAAATCTAGAAAACTATATGTGAGAAACAAATCGTATTTAAGTTTTATGTCCGAAACTGCATTAGATCGCATCAGACTATTGCATCAGTTTATTTGGTAACACATATTTTACAGCAAATAAAACCAAACATATAACGAAATTCGATTATTGTTTTTCTTCAAGAGAAATCAGTCTATAAAAGTAAAAAAAAACGTTATGGCAGCACATACCAAACCAATACGAGTGAGTGAACTTAGGAAATTTAAAAAAAAAAAATCAATACTCTACCTCTATCAATCAAACAATAATCAAATCTGTAGATCTACAGAGAAAGACAAGGTGAAACGATACATAGTAAAGTGTCCCCAAAAATGTATACAGTTTGAATCATTAGAATTTCAGCTATTATCTTCATATAGTTAGTAGTTCAATTGTCATAGAATCTACTGTAGAATTTAAAAATTATTATGATTCCAGCGATTATTCCGAACATAAGCGGGTGCCAACGGTGATTATTAACGTGTAAAAAATGGCCTAACTAATAGTTTGTCTAAGCTTCCGCATTACACTAACCTTTGGTAAATAATATTCCTTCGAAACATATGGATTTAGCCTTGGCCGATAAGTCCACTTATATCAATTAGTGGTGCTATTTAAGTTAAATATAGTTCCAAACAATTTTTCCCGTAAACTGTGCATCCTGTCTTCCACAGTTTTTCAAGTACCGCTCGGCAAATTGCTGTTTTTTTCGGTTCGGATCATTTTATTGATAGCATGGGCGTTTGTCGGCATATCCTTGTTTTTTTTTTTTTATTTACAGTGTACTAAAATGACTTGATTTGCTGATAGCAAGCTCATGATTATTGTGCTACGGATTTTCAAGGTGTTTCGCTTGGATTTTTCAGCTCATGGTTACCACTTGCCGGTCCAACATTCCTTCCGGCACTCGCCATGCCTGTGTCCTTCAGGAAGAAATTAGTACTGCAATACAACTAAGCCAGGTTGTAAAATATCGGCTTGTTTCTATCGGCTTAACGGATCAGTATGATCCAGAAAAGCACTTGACAGGTCGATTTAGTAAGCTCTGACCCCCTTGCTACTTGCAAAGCAATTATTTTTGGGGGTCTTTTTCTGGAAGGTAGTAATGATACGTGTTTCTCTAGCCAGCATGGATGTCCCGAGTGGGAGCTACCTTATTCATTTCAAGGCTTGACGGTAGTGGACCTGAGTTCATTCTTGCGCATGTCCTTTTAGAACAACTGCAATCATTGTGTTCAGCTAATCACATCAGAAATCAAACATTTTTTTTCAATGCCTGAGCATGTGATGTGTGTATGTTTTGGCCATAACGTGCTTGACGGTCGAGCAGACACTATCGGGTACAGTGAGCCGAAAGGACCATGGTTTGATTGCAGAATTACATTTTTACATTTATTTCGTTGCAATTCACCCGAAATGCTGCGGTTTCCTTCCCTGATTCAGTCTGCTCGCAGTTCTCTTGAAACTCTGTTATACTCTTGCAAACTAAGTTGCTTCATCTTTAAGCCATTATAAACCACTTCGGCAAGAGTCACCGCTTTACTACTCCATCCCGCCAATTTCAAAAATGTTGCGCCCATTCTACAGAGTACGCTAATTCGCCTATATGTTTCACAAATCTTTAGCAGTTATCAAGCTAGCTCCAAAAAAAAAAACGATTAATTTATCTAAATTAACATTACGTTCCATTGAAAAAAGGACTTAGAGTCCATAGAAAATCAGTCTAATGTCAACATGGGTCGATTTGCGGCCAACAAGCAAATCAGCAGTTTTAGTAATATATACACATAAAAGAACACGCGGGTTTCGCTCCACTCTTGATTCTTTCGGTTCGCTGTTTTAAACACACCTGTTTCAGGTACGAACCACAATGGCTGATGTTACACCCAGTCTATCTTAAACTGTAGTCTAGACCAATAGTTAGCCCGTTACAATTACCATATCTCACCTGGCTCATTTAGCCTCTTCTAATAATGGATTTTATCCGTGTTAAACATAGCCTAACACATCGTATCGTATGAATTATTTGCACAAAGCCATACGACCCTGTTCCAGCTCCTTTGAGATACTGCCCTACCAATTGGGTCATCTGACTGTAGTACTGTTAATTCCCTAATTCTCCCAGTTTCCTAACAATACTTATTCTGTTGCAGTTCCACGTACCCCGTTCTCCCATTAGAGCGTTCCAATAGTCCTGCGTCGACTCCGCAGTTATCTCATTGGCCTATACTAGTACGTAGCCCGCCTTGCAACAAACCCCTAACTTCAGTTATTGCTCGATTGCGGAGTGGTACTTTTATAAACGTCTGGGCGATATTGAGGAGTCTTTTACGCGACACCATTTTGACGTAGCACGATTGGGGCACTACGGAAATAGAGTTCTTGTAGAACATGCGTAGTCGATATATTGCATCGCCTCGGATTTCGGCTTAGCCGACTTGATATCATATCAATTTTTTGCAATGGATCAATACTATACCCTGCCAGGAAAACTAACTTTTCGTTTCTAGGAAAAAGTATTTAAGCAAGGCGTTCTACCCTCCGCCCAGCTTTGTCCAGGATGAAGCTCCCCGAAAAAAAAATCAGCGCAGGCCAGTTATTCTGAAGGTCCAGTTTGAGTTGCACAGGCAGACAAAAGAAAACAGAATTTCAGCAGTTCAGTAAATACGTAGACATTATATGGATGGTTATTATCAAAACATGGTTAATATACAAGTCAGAGCTTATTAAATCAAATATTTGTTTTTTAATTTAGCGTAACATGTTCAAGTACATGACATTATTGTGAAAAAGAAGCAACGAAACTTCCAAGAAAAGTCTTGCTGATCCCTCGCGAACAGATTCAACACAATAATTGACACAACATAGTACATGAATTAGTTATGTATTTAATTTAGTTTACTATGTATGGCTAAAGTAAAACAAAAAATAAGAAACCTTTGTGATATCGAAATAATAAGGTCAATATATTAACCAAGAAAAATATCGGATAAAATATACACTAGGACGCCTAGTTTTTCATGAAGCCCTAAACTTCAAGAGGATTATTTATCTCTCGGCATACAGATGGATTCAACTGATTTCGTCTGATACAGGAAGATTGAAATGTATAGTCTTCCAGCCATGTTATACCTAAATCTTTTGATGTTTACGTCCGGCATCGCCATTAGGCATTTTACCAAGCCGTTGGTTTCCAGCACAGAACGGAGTATATCCACACTCATATTAGAATCCAGACCACCCTCAAGCCATGCCACATACTACCCATTACACTATCAACGCGACACTGTTATTATGTCATAGACACCGTTACAAAATGCCTGAATCACTGAGACAGGTCTCTGAAGTTCGACGTTTTTAAAACGAAGAGTACGGATTTCGAATTGTACATTTCATCACAGCTGGAGATCCACATGTGGCATATTTTATCGACAGTCTACGTAAACTTTTCCTATTTAAGCAAACCCACATAAACCTATGTGAAGACCCAACACACTGGAACAAACTCGCAAGCGGCTGCGATGATTCTTGTTATATTTTGCTGGCAGGCTTTGCTTGTCGAGAATGCCCTATAGTGTACCACTCATATCTGAAAAAAGAAAATTTTCATTTTAGAAAATTGTAAGCAATTTTTAACATGTTTTATTTAATCGCAATTTTTTAATTCGTTGTGCCCGATTTTCTCCTACTTTATCTAGCAAAAACAATTATATAATTATTATTAACGATTATAATCTTATTCACGATACTGTATTAGTATTTTATTGCGCTAACATTTCAAGCTAAACCAGGCTGTACCGGGCTGGAATCAGTATGCTGAATTTTCTTGAAAATTCAGCTCTAGGAAGACACTTCACATTAGTTACAATTTGCGTCGACAAGCGAATAAGTTCTGGGTTATTCCACCATTTGGACCATATTGTCGGGGTATCGAATTCCAAGAAGCTACCCTCTGTGCTCATGTTAAGTTATTCCTCGTACTGTTAGTTCAAGAAGTCCTCAAGTTGGCAAGCAACGGCTGTAGCTCATAGTCGGGCCTCGTGCAACACACCCACTTACGCTTCGTCTGCTAAAAGTCCATAAACAGTGTGATTTTCCCTTTCCAAAGCCTCCATGGCGGGTCATTTTTCCGCCCATCCTCTCCTTTCTGACAACCTACAAAAGTGGAACGAGGAGTGCTACTAGAGCTTAGTGCTAGCAAAGCGGCGCGTCACCGTCAACTTAGCAAGAACCGCGAGTAACTGAACAGACCTCTTTCTCATTTCCGCCTTTACCCCCCCCCCCTCCTCCTCTTTCTGGACCCCGCATCTTAGAAACGCTACTCTTTCTTCCACACATAGCTTCCCTTCTCTTTCCCTCTGTTGGGAGGCAGTCGTGCAATGGTTCGTTGAACGGTTCATGGCCTGGCTGGCGCCTACTCACGCTCTTCCGCTACCCCAGCCGTACTCTCCCTGTTTTTCTTCTTGTATATGCCTCTCTCTGCAACGAATAGCAGCAGCTCCGCTCCACTGTGTCTACCTTCACGAATTTTTCCCCAGAGTCGCCGCTGTCGCCGCTAGGTTGATGACGGAGAACCCCCGCTATTAAAACAAATCGGCGACCCACCTCAAAACGACATCAATCAGATCGCAATTGCTATTCTTTCTTGACTATTTTCGTCACTAAAGTGAATTACGAATTGTGAGTAATGTGGCGGACGTGCCTTTAATTTTGTGCGGCCTTTCGCGGCTGAAAATTGGAAAGGGAGCTAGCCGGACGGGTACGAATAGGTGGACAAACGTGGACGGATTCAAACTCACAAAGAGATATAAGGAGCCGAAAACAATAAGTAGAATATGCAAGATGAATATATACTTGAAACAAATTCCCTGTTCTACTTAACTCACACATACGCAATAACGACTATAAAAGAAAATGATAAAATGAGACGCCGTACCTAATTAACTCGTTGGGGAATGTTATTCGTGACGAAGTGAGTTGAGTGTCGAAAAGAATTAATAAGAAACTCTTTGTGGTGTCTTGTGAGGTTCGTGACAAGGAACAAATAACTGTTTCAAGCTAAAACATGCGTTAAACAATGCATACTACCGGAGTCAAAAATTGGTAAGTCAGATCTGTTCAAGTTTCGTTTCGCTTTGAGGCTGAGTAGGCTTCGAGGGGGATTCATTGTTAAGCAGTCCGATCATCCAGGTTACAGTAAGACGTCAAGCAGGAATCAAGTGGAAAGGAAAGAAGTGACCATGCTATAACTCACAACGATCCGTCGCTTTCAAAGTTCATTAGGTGTTTTGCTTGTCGTATAGAAAAAAGAGCGAAAAAGAAACCCATATTAGGGAATCGTTTGGTATAGATCATATTCAGTTTGCCCTTTGGAAACCTACTACAGTGTACTAGGAAGTTTAAATAAATAATTGAGAAGATATATTTGCGCTTTTTTGTTTATGTAATGTGTTCCCGAGGGAAACAATCCTATACATTTTCGATGCTAAAAATCAACCTCATCCGATTCAGCAGTTCAACAATTCAAGCACCCTTTGCTATGCTCTGATAGGTTCGAAGGATTTTAACGGCTACGGAAACACGTTCCTCTAATAGCGCAGTGGTAACATGTTTGCCTAACGACACGTGAGACGATCTTGGTTCAGAACGGAACGTCTGCATATTTGGCGTCGTGTCGAAGGTCACCCTTTGAAATAATATTTAATGGCAGCATGAAACGTAAAAATCTGAAAAATTCTTAATATACAAAAGAACTAGATTCCTGTGAAAAAACAAAGAATTTCAAGCTCGTAGAACTGCGTGACGACTCTAAAATAAAGAGCAAACAAACTTACCACTCTTTTCAATAGGATTATTCAGTTCTGTTTGGTATAATTGTGCAAATCAATAATATCTCTTCAATGTATCACGCTTTAGGGGATCGTTCTTACAGCACACGGTTTTACGCACTTATGCATACTGCAACAATTGTACTTCAATGACGAGACGTCTTTATCTCGTTAAATTTCGGCTTTTGTACATAGGTCACAATGAAACAACTGAATAATTGCCTGTTTTAGTTCGATCACTACAAATCGAAGTTCTCGCTAGTCATTTGCACAATTACCACACTTGAAAAATTATATATAGGAGAAAATATCCAAAAACAAATACGTTATTAGTATTGTCAATGACGCTTTCCGTAGTAGTCAGCCACGCTCCGTATAGTTCAATTAAATAGTTTATGACGAGTTACTAAGTACAGCCAAGACTTCCGAGGATCTTAAGGCAGCTCGCTCTGGCTTTCAACAATTTAATAGTTGAATAATTGAATAAACAAATAGAGAATAAGAAAATATCAATTTCTTTTGATAAAGCTCTTCTTTTAATTCATGAAGCATATTTATATATCTTAAAGGAAGATAAAGTTGTTGTAGAGGAACGCTTGGCTTTTGTATAGGGTATACCTTAAATGAAGGGCTGGTAGCGAAAGCGAGTCTGCTATAAAAAGAACTGCCCATCCTCCTCCTACTCGGCAAATGGAGCGTTCAGGGCAGGCCCCGATGAAAAAGCAAACCATCCTTTCGACAGATCATCATTCGGCATCCTATTAGAAACTTTTCAACACTCTATATGTATTTTTGTCAAATAAAAATTGTTCTTGCAGAAATATGTATTGCTACATTTAATCTTATTTATAAATATAGTATATGTGAAATTTATATTAAAGAAAGAGACAATATTTAAGTTTCTTTAAAGTGTTTGATAAGTGAGGAGTAAGGAGTACTCCTTTGGCTTAAATCAGCACTAACTTAACGATGGGCGCTTACAATAGTTAATAATATGGCGCACTCGGCAGAACTATCACTATTCGTTGCCAGTAACGAACATGCCACTTACATAAACTCCAGTATGGGTATATATAGAGTGTGCCAAACTTTAATAAATCTTATTGTCAACGACTAACAAGATCGTAACATTGTTATAATAGTATTTCAGGTACGCTTCAAAGTCTGCACGTCAGAATTGTATGCGTGATTATAAACTTTCGGTTATAAACCTGAAATCGATCCGCCTCGTCGAAGTTGGAAGAATATTGTACAATTCATAAGAATTCCAAGTATACCTTTTACACGGGGCGGTTCCGCTAAAATTTGCGAACTTTTAAACATCTGTGACCATTGTTTGCCACTTGTGACTTTCTCAATTATTCTGCACATACTGTTTTCGCTACCGTTTCTACAAGCACAGCAGTCGTCGTAAAATTACCAGCAGCGGATCTCTTTTTCGAACAAACAGTTTAGTACATCAATAGCACACATCTCAAACGGGTAATAACAACGAAAATACCTCCACGAAAGAAAGCAGGACAAACATAAGATGTGGGAATGCAAAGTAATACGTTAAAAACTGGGAATTCATGCAAACACTGCACTGCGACGTGGTAATCGAACGTACGCATCAACGAACGTACGAAGCAAAAGCTTGGAAAAACTGATGTATTAACAGAATAAATTTGCACAGCAGTGTCCTTCATCCTAATAATCGTGATAAACGTAAATTGTAACGCCGGGTAATTGAATAGTGTAAGGTTACAAAGGAAGAAAGGAAGGAAGGAAGGAAGGAAGGAAGGAATCAAAGAAAGGCACAGAACAAAAGCAGACCTATTTTGTGCCCTGTGCTAACTACATGCAATTCGAACCTTCATTTAGTCAAGAAATAGTATAATCTACCCCTACGCGACAAACTTAGTAGTAGGTTTTGGGTAAGCGTAGAAAAGTGACGTCTATCCTACACAGGTGCAAACAAGCGTTTCGAAAAGATAGATAAGCGTGATTTCTCCAAAACTCGAATGCAAACGGGCGTCGAAAGGGCCAAGATTAGACGGGTATTGTTAGAAGTTTACGGCAGAAGCTTACAGAATTTGATTTAATTGAATTAAATAAATCAACAATGTTTTTGACACGGTTCTGTGTTTGTAGAGAAGGACTTACTCGTAGAAAATAATAGCTATCGATTTTAAACGCAATCGTTAATCGCATGCATAATTTTAGAAAAACTTCCAAGCAAGCACATATACGCGTGTAGTTTTTTTTTTCCTATTTGAATATTAATAGGCTTTTAGATCGAAAGCAGTGTGGGTATCACGGCCAAGTTTATATCAGCACGGCTGATTATTGTTTATACACATACTGCATGATATTAAATCTGTCACTACGCGTTCCTATGATGGTGCAATGCTAGTTCTGTAGAGCATGTTAAGTGGCCTGGGCTCGAGACCGGATCAATTTGCGAGCTAGTCGTTTGAAGCAGTAGTGCGCGTAAAACTCGAAATATTAGTCCATTATAGCACATTTTCTTGTATCTTTTGTCATACGCTGCTTAACATAAGAAGGCGATTAGCGCAGTTCATATTTTAGGTATCGAACATATTCCAACGTTCCTCGTATTTTCTTTGTCCTCTAATCGGTCACAATTGTACCGCCCATAGGCTAATAAGTGAGGCTATTTGTCGGTCTGTTCCGATTGATAGTTGTAATTTTGCTCTTATTAAATTATTTCTAAATATTGGTACAACCTTTGTTCGGCTAGTGCGTCCCTTTAAACCTGTAAGGCTTAATTTTCCATAATTTTTCCCTTAAGAAGGTAAATATTATATTTTAAACGGGTTAAATATCAGTCAAGGACGATTCAGTTGTTTAATATGTTTAATGTTGTATTTAATAAGGTCTTAACGTCGTGTCAAGTATATGCTATAAGGAGCGGATAGTCTGCGATAAAATCCTGGCACTTCAAAGCTCTTTTTACCCGAGTGGGTTTTAACACAAAATCGTTTCTTTTTGTCGCTGACTGTATGACCTATTCTTTTAATTCAATTATATACGCCGAGGATCGACGATACTGTACGTGCCGATATTAGTTCCTCGGTTTTTTTTTTAGATCACATTGTTTTTTCACATAAAAACCTAAGATCCGGGCGTCACAGGGAGAGTTAATGTTGATCCGCCTAGTATCTTCCATCGTTGCTACTGACCTTGTCGTATGTCTTGTTAGCTTCGAGCGCGACAAATCCAATCAGTTTCCCGCCCTGCCCTGTAGCCAGCTCTGATATTGACTTTAACATACAGATATTATTTCCCCGTTTAGTCCTTCTCAATCAATAGCATAGCTAAGATTTCCTTGTCCTCTATTCACACTACTACTCGAATACAGATACAGGACAATGACTATTGTGAGGAGCCAGTAGTTCTAAAGATCTCCATCCTGAACAAGCTTTTATAAGATTTTTTTGCGACTCGAAAGACACAGACTTTCCGGTTTGCTTGCTATCAACAATCTTCTGTTGGCTTTCTAGATAAATCCTAACTCTCGTTTTTTTTTTTTTGTTATTAGAATCGTACCGCCGGTATTGCATGCATTGTTGTCCTACTTGACATTATCGCCAACATTTTTCCGATTCTTCTTCGTGTCTTCCTCGAATGCAAGTTTCTCTTATCACGGTCCATCTTATCGTTCCCTTCTCTTCTAGCGTTTTGTAATTTACTTATAAACTTTCGTAGGAAGCTTTTTTCGCACATTGCTGTTTTTAGTGTCTTCGGCTCAGAATCGTTTAATTCGCTTAACTAGTTCTAAAAGCGAAAAGCTTTTTTTGTGTGGATTCGTCTACGATGGGATTGTGTTGCTTTATTTGTTAATTTCCCATTTTTCACGTATTATAAAATGTGTTACATTGGGTGGTAACGTGGTGTAGTAATAGCGTGTTTGTCGACTAAAGTGAGGGACATTTAGGGAGGTAACCTAAATTTGGAACCAAGCGTAGACATACCTCATTTTGTGCTAGAAGGCTCCATCGTTCATTTCTAGTAACACTTAAAAACACTACCAGAAAGCGTAAAACGCCCGAAATATTTGCTCGTTGCGAATAGTTATTGTATTTTTGAATACTTATATGATATTGGGCTGTGGTTTATTGCTATAATTATTTTTTTTAATTCTGCCTAAGTGCCTTGCCTTACCTGTCTAAAACGATCTCTTGTGTCCGTTGATTCCGATTTTTGAATTTGGTCCTATATACCAGCATCTACAGAGACCTTCCGATGGCAACGGCTGAAGACGGAAAACGAAATATTGTAAGGCAAATTGTATTTACGGATTTCAACAATGGAAATCACTGTAATCATCATTTTAATCATCTCAAAGGTACAGGAACCCTTTACCGAAATAAAAAATATAGGTTATCATGCGGATCAACAAAAGTATGTTTAAGGTAGCTTAAACATACTGTTATTGCTTTCCCGATTGGTTTCTTTTCCCTGTCTCTTTGTGACGTGTGTTTGTTAGAGTGCATTTGTCCCTAACCTAGGCGCTTGTCAGATGCTAAATTGCCAGTAAGCAATGTCAAAAATGTACTGCTGTGACAAACGGTTAAGAAATGGAGCAGTTGTGATACTCGTTAAGAAGGAGCTTGAGTTCAGTTGGGCTCTATACCAAAAGTGTTCAAGGGAGTTGTGTTATAGCAGCAGGTACGGGGTTCGATACTCACGCGCTTCCTGTATCTCTTGCTGTCATAATTCTGCAAGTGAGATTTGCAGCGACTGGGACGCTTCTACTCGCTCTTAAATAACACTCTAGAATAGTTATAAGAGACTTTATTGTTATATGGAATAATAAGATAACTGCGACAGTGAGACAACCTGCCAAATAGTGTGACGCGCCCCATAAAGGGGTTTTTTCTTAATTAATTGTAGTTGACTATTCCTTCCACATTGTCCATAAGGCAGCAGTAAATCATTTAATGAGCTCGTCACATTTGGTTTTGTAAAATTTAATACTTGCGGTTAGAACATTTAGAGAGGTGACTACGATGCAGTATTTGCGTCTTAATTAGAAAGAAGAGGAACTTCAAATGGAACTCGATTGACATAGTCGTTTCCTAAACGCGTTCCGAAATCCGTGGATATCAAATCTATTTCTTAATGTATTTTCTAATATCTCATGAAAGAGTCTTTTGATTGATGACATTTTTTATAACAGCTATCGTGATTTCTTCGATTCGAACTTATTCTTCACTGGCACCGATCGGAGGCATTGACGCTATTTGAAAGTCCCAATTTGGCTATGTTTTCTAGAGATCACGTCCTGTTTATCCGTGAAAATGACAGGTGAGCGTTTCATGGATGATAGTATTGCAGACTGGCTGCTCGAATTAGATTTTGAGTAGGATTATAAGGAATAAAATTTTAATTAGAGGAGTTTACTTAACGTACTGACCATAATTTTTAATAGAGCCCAGGTCCAGAATTTATACGTCTAAAAGGCCCGCACTTTTTATTTGAAGAAGCCTAGTAGAAGTTACAGGGGCTCCCTGTGACTAGGAGCATCTGAATCCTTGCCGCTGCGATCTTCCAGTACGAAGTATCCGACGGTCTTCGATCTTCTCTGTCTTTAAGATCGTTACTGTCAATGCTAAAGTCAGTCCGAAGCTTCAGTACTCATTTAGGCTAAAACCAAACCGTGCTGAGCTCTAAAGTAACTTCAACTAGGAAAGGCGCTGTTAATTTTCGTAAAATAATTCGTTTATTGAAATATTCTGTGTCTGGTCGTGAAGCTGCAGATCTGAATAAGAAAGATCTAAACTACGTACAATATTGATTGGTCTAAGGAAACTAAGGTTTTCTTTATTTGAACTTCTACTAAACCAAGAACCCTAAAGCAGCCTAGTAGACTAGATAGAGTTAGTATGCAGCACCTTGACATATCAATGTCAACGCATCACTTATAGCAATAACTAGTGAAAGATCGTGCTCAGAGTTACTGAAAACATATCTGAAGGAGCTTTTGCTCTGTTTTCCTTTGAACAAGCGCACTTATTATTGCGACATCAATCGTTATCTGGGTCGAACAAAGACTGACGAAATTGTTAGAGTGAAGTTAGGAATTGCCTTCCCAAAACGCTACCTAGGAGCCATTAAGATGGTGCTATATTCTGAATATACAGCAGTAGCCCGAGTGTTACACACACTATGATACAGTCACATAACGCGTATACTTTTATAATAAAAATAGTGCAAACTGTTTATCTGTTTTATAAAAAGTTTCTCACATGCTTGTGATGTGGCCTCTCATTTCTAATTCCTATGACCTCGTTTAACGACGCTAACCTATTTATAATTGACAAAACTAACCAAATTTTGAAGGCTTTCAAGAAAAACTTTTTTGTAATTTCCGCTACGAACATGTATACTGATATTGTATTTTACAGCTCGAAACAAAAAACTAGAGAAATGTAATATTCGTTGAGAAACCGTTATGATTTTTTTTAATATTTGTGATATTTAATATGTGAATATTTAATATTATTTCTAGATAAGAGCCGTATTTACGTACGAAAAACTCACAGAAGAAGAATTTTATCTTAGAAATTGCTTGTTTGCGTCAAACCTTGGGCATCCGTAGCGTTGTGGAACACTTAGAGCATTCTGTATTCGAAAATATTGAGATATCATTTGGTTTAACAATAAGGTCCTAAACATCCTTAAGAGGCTTTTTTTTTTTAACACTTTTGCACAAGGATCTCTAGGCTGTGAGATTCAACTCTACTGCTTACTACTACTAACAATTCTGCAATAAGCAAGAAACTCGCAAACTCCTGTAACTCTGTTCAGATAGTCATTTACCCGACAGTCTCCAACCTTGGTTAGGTTGGAATTATCTTCTGGCAAATCTTTTTGTCGAATGTTTCCCTTCGAAGTTTGTAAGCTGATGCTGATGCATTTTGAAATTAATTTTACCGTGTAACTGCTTAGGCTATAAGAAGTAATCCAATGTGTTTTTCTAAAGAAACGTCTGGATACCTTCGAAAATACGAACCGCAGAGACTTACACGTGTGTCTTATCATTAGCAAACACAAATAAAGGTCGGCTTCCAATAATTAGTACAAAACAATCGATCGAGGAATTTATAAACATTAGTCATAAAATATATAATATCTACATATATATACAATAACAGCAAATATAGATAAAACGTTGGAACTACTATTCAATATAGATTTGCTTTACGGTAGGCCAAGGCTGGTCGGCTATTAGCAAATACATACTGTCTCATAGATTCTCGCAGATAAACTATACTTACTTAAGACGAATTGTGATAAGAGATCTTCATTTTCTACAAAACGAAAAGGAGATCTACAAAACGAAAATTTTTGAAAAGTTTAAATCGCACAATAGAAAGCTATTTTTACGGAACAGGGTGAGGGGTTCGTCCTAAGCTTTTGCTTTTCAAATTTGATCTTTGTGCACTAAGATAGCCAGTTTACGTCGTATGGCTCCTATTTCTTTTAAAGAATTTGGCTCGCTAGTGTTCTAAAAAACATCATTAAAGCATACGTTTTTGTGCTTATTCTTCGTTGTGTTAAGGCATGTCGCTTAAGGCTGTTCTCGCTTGCCTACATGCGACGCTAAGAAGATTCGCTGAAGAGATTGGTGTCAGACCCGTAGCCCCACTCAGAGACTGTAATTGCTTCATTTGGTGCTACAATCGCAGATTTCTTTCTAGAGACTAAGCTCTTCAGAGTGTTCTGAGTACGGGACAAGCTTCTGCCGTCAGCTGATTTAATAGTTTCTATAGAGGCAACTCAAGAACAGTATATTTCAATCGGAATCTGTGCTAATTATCTGAGCGTATGTGTGTTAATAAACGCGCATTGCAAAAATGCATATATATGATTACGCGCTGAGTCATGGCAAGTTTTTATAGCGTTGAGGGAGGAACAACAACGGAATTAATCGATTATATGCAACGTCACGATAAAATCAAACGGATAACAAACTGGGTTTTACTCCAACCACGAAGTGCGCGGTTCTTCAGACCTGCTTTTGGTGAAATCAATTCAGTAGTCTTCTGAGAAGCGTACTCATACGATACGTAAGATCATTTCGTAATGTCCTGCAGCTGTAGGCCGACCAATCTATATGAGTTAGAAGTGAGAAGAGTGAATATAACGTTTTCCATCAGGAAGAGAGTTTCTCGTCTTTGTAGTCAAGTGCTTTAGCGTTTAGTGCAAGCGGTCCGACAGATATTGCAATATAGCATGCCAGTATTACTTTGTTAAAAATTACATCTGGTTTGCATTGGTTCCTCTGAGCTCAATAGCGTTCGCATACGATATAGTCTGGTAGACGAATCTTGTCTATAGAATTGCCCTGAATAGTGTAGAATGTAAACGACTCGAGCCATTCGCATACGTCAATGATAACCAGTATATTTTTCTTGCAATCTAACCTAATAATTCCAATGTACGGTAACTTTTAACTGAGATTTTGCTAAAAAGTCTTCAGGCTGGCCAGGAGGCTAGCGCTTTGAAGCAGGTTAATAAATCATACAAGTTCTGGATTCTAACCAGCTCATGATACACCCTCCGCTGCGTGATTTTTTTAGAACTGTACCAGAAAGCTTACCTGCTATTCAATAACTAACCCTTAAATGGTTTCGTGCGTTTTCTAAATGTTTTTCGTAGTGCCAAAAAAAATTGATCTAATTTGGCATATTATTTGCTTTTTTCATCGAGACGCAAATTGCCTTTTGATAACACCTGCATGTCCGGTAACTTACGTAACTGGACCCGATTATTGATTTACTACCGCTGCTACGACCTGTCCTTTGCTGTTTCCCGTATTTGTGAGAGTGTCCCACATACCATGCATTCGACTACGTCTGAAAATTGAACGGGTTCTATCCCATTATATGAGATAATTCACGCCACGCACATTTGATTTTTCTACAGGCGCAATTGGCAATTAGGTGTCTATTGACATCGAAGCTCTTATAACTACCTGGCCTTTGTGATTATATCTAAAGCTAACGGTACACCTCATGGTCCTTGACTTATAGTGATCAAGTGGTATAAAAAATAAATCAAAATATCATTATAGGTTCCGTTGAAGCTATTGCTAATTTTCTAGTGTATATTATTTTCTCTGGAAAAGTGGTTTTCCCCAGCCATACAGCGAGTACCCCATTTTTTCAAAAGACGTCACCGCATTGACGCTCACTTTTTCTACTTCCTAGGAAGCATTACCTAGCATTTTCTGCCTGCGTCACCTATCAGCTGCACACGCCGTTTTTCACTTCTCGTTTTCAGTAGATACTTGCCTTAATCGATTTTAGAGCCTTCAAAGGAGCCTTACATTCTTCTGAACGTAAATATCGAATAATTTGGGGTATTTATATAATGAACAAAGTGTAGTACGGTATATCTAAAGGCTGTGTTATATGTATCGTTACTATTAAGTATAATAGCAAATGTCATCTATCTCAGCCTAAGGTGTTTTAGAGCTGATTAGTATTCCTAATTATTCGTCAACGGCTTAGAATATTAGTACTGGTCAATGCCACTTCATTCACCAGTCTCCGAAGTTTGTTTGGGTAAATCGGACGTGCAATGTATAAGCTATACGCAAAGCAAAACGTACGAACCACCCTGATCGTGTCAACTTACGGAGCGATTTGACCTGGTATTTCTCAGAACAAAATTTAGATAATACTACAAGGAAAAGTATCATGTTGCCGACTTCAAAGATCCGGGCCTTAAAATCTATCAACCAAAACGTATTAAACTTATCGGGATGAGTGAAATTAAACAACAATATTTTGGTATAGTCTATTCCTTTTTATTTACACGAAATTTAATATTTAGGGAGTTTCTCGGTCATTTGTTTGAACCAGTCAGCATTTGTATAATGTACGCCATTAGTATTCACCTTCCTGTATGTACGGAAGCAACCCATATTAGATAAGCTGAATTCTGAGGATTAGTCGGGTCACTTAATAAAGTCTTACAATGGCAAAACCCATTAACTTCGAAGACAATAACTAAAATCGCTTTAAATGAGAGACCGGTTTACTTTGGCATTGAACCGCAACATCATCGTTTTCGAAGCCTTATTTTCGCGGATTTCTTGGAGTAGTACACAATAATGCTTCGGACACAAAGTTAGTTTTTTTTTACAAAGCTCGCGCTATTGCATTGCTTTGAATGTGGAGAATTAATACAATCCTGCCTGCTGGAGATGACTCGCCTTATAAGGAGTGATGGACAATAAAGTTTAAAGGTCCAGAAATCAAGAAATAGACAGCCATGTTATCAGGAGCTAGTTTGACTTCGTTTAGAGTAAGCTCTAGTAAAAGTCTTGGTTACTGTCCGAATTTCGACTACAGTTTATTAGGAATACATGAAAACACCTACTTTAACAACACAACATCTGTAAGCTAAATGTTAGTATTCTTATGAGGCCGATCAGGTGAAGCATAACGCCACTCTGATACGTTGTTTGATTTCAGGTATTATTGGAGCAGCCCGCAATGACAACTGAAACACTTGCCCTCAACCGGGCGCTGAAAAAGAAAAGTAATCGCGGCGAAACGATGACTGTAAATTGGGTAACAGTACTGGCCGTTCTCTGCGCGGCATGGGCATCGCAGAATGTTAGTCGCCTCACCTCGGGGTGCGTGCCCCCTGACGAAGATATTTCGCCTTGTCTCTGTTACAACTTCGAGGACGCGCTATTTGTCGAGTGTTCCAATGTTAGCGAAGAACACCTGCGAAACGCGCTGTCGAAAATCAGCGCTCCGCTTAAACAACTGACGTTGGTTAAATTAGAGGTGAAAGGAGAAACGTTCCCTAATGGCATATTTGTTGGAAAACGGATTGGAACCCTACATATTTCAAACAGTCGCTTGCATCGTCTTCAGGAGGCAGCATTTTTAGGACTCGAAAATTCTCTTTCGGCATTAACCATCAGTAACTGTGAGATGAAGGAACTCCCGCATGGTGCTATCAAAAATATGAAGGCGTTACGCAGTTTCGAAATCGATTCGAACGCCATTGCTGATATTGAGAGCTATTCATTTTATGGACTACAACTCAGGTCACTCATGCTCCAAAACAACTACCTAACTTCCCTAGCCGAGTTCGCGTTTGGGGGCTTGGAATCGTCCCTAGAAGACCTCAACCTAAGCAATAATCGACTAGCCCTGTTTCCTTTCATGGCGTTGCGCCGGCTACATGGTCTTCGCGTTCTGAAGCTGGTAGGCAATGTAATCACCGACATCTTAGATGATGGTCTGACCCGCTTCATAAATCTACAAACGGTCGACCTCAGTCAAAATAAAATGACTGCCCTCACAAATCGGAGCTTTTCGTCTATGCCTCGTCTCCGTGGGCTCTCACTCTACCAGAACCGCATTACCGATGTTGAAGACGGAACATTTGAGCACACGCGAGAACTCGAATCCCTTGATCTTGGGCAGAATTTTGTATGCGCCCTGAAATCTGTTGTCCTCCGACCTCTAACAAGTCTACGAACTATCGAGCTCGGCTTTAACCATTTGCATGGCGTTGACGACGGCTCATTTCAGAATCTTACTCAATTGCGTGAAATACTACTATCGAACAATAATATTTTACGATTGCGAAATGATACTTTTGCGAATTCCCAGAATGTATCCATTTTGTTTGTACCGAATAATGCAATAGAGCACATAGAACTGGCAGCTTTCCATGGCCTCGAGCGACTTACTCAGTTGCAGATTTCATTTAATCGTTTACGGAGCGTGCACCCACTGCTATTTCGGGCTAACACCGAATTGCGCTCACTTTCCCTTGACAACAACCTTATTACAAACCTTGAAGTCGGTACATTCCGTGAACTTAATGAACTACGCGATCTGCGACTCCAGCAGAACAACCTAAAAAATGTGCGTCGCGGTGTTTTTTTCCCTTTAGCCAACTTGGAGGAACTACATCTGCAAAACAACAGGATTGAATCAATAGAGCCCGAAGCCCTGGCAGGATTGGCAGCGCTTCAACATCTCAACCTTCAAGGAAATAAACTATTAGAAATACATGATATACTCATTCGTGCAGGCTCCAATTTGCGTTCGTTATTTCTGAGTCTGAACCTACTCACCGATTTAAGCAGCCTTAGCGCTCCCCTGGGGCGCCAGAGTAAACTCGAAATGCTCGAGATACGATCGAATAAGTTGCGTCGTCTTCGAGCAGATATGTTTCGTGATTTGACATCAGCAACAAGGGTCTATTTGGACGGCAACAGCATTAGTGAGATTGAAGATGGATCCTTTGAGACTTTAGTGGAGTGCCTATTCCTCGACTTGAGCAGAAACCAACTACGGTCCTTACGCGGGGGTACTTTTCGCGGCCTTAAATCACTTGAGGAGCTTTCGCTAGAAAACAATAATCTAACAAGTCTTGCAAAAGGCGCCTTTTCTCAACTCGGTCAGCTTCGAGTGCTCGGGCTTGCTCACAACATGCTAATGACTATAGCAGCTGATACTTTTGGGAACATGCCTGGACTTACTTCACTCAACCTGTCCCACGCAAACATTCAAGCTATAGGGTTAGGAGCTTTTGAAGGCCTGCTGGGTCTGGAACTACTTGACCTATCTGGAAATCCTATAAAAGTACTCCGCTCGCCGGGTCAGCTAAGCCAGCTACGCATGCTGCGCTTAGCATCTGTAGCACCGCAGAAGGTGGTTGATGGCGTGTTCGATAAGTTGAATCATCTTGAAGAACTTGATTTAAGCGGCTCGTATGTTAACCTCAATCGTATTGGCCTTTTCGATCATCTCGAGTCGTTACATACGCTGCGAGTTGGCCATAATAATGCGTCTGCTTTACGGCAGGGTCTCTTTAAGATGCTGCCTCTACGGAAGCTCTCGCTTGAAAGTAACTTGCTGACGACAATGCCTTCCGGAGTATTTAATGCGCAACTAGAAACACTCGTATTGCAATCGAACAATATCACAATCTTGCGTAGTGGCTGCTTATCTAATTTGAGTAAGCTCCACAGATTAGACTTTTCTGGCAACCTGATTGGCGCGATCAACAACGACGTTTTCGATGAAACCACGAATTTAGAAGAACTGGATCTTTCTCGCAACAGGCTGCGTACGTTACCATATCATTTATTCAAAAACAGCAGTACTCTAAATCGGCTGAATTTAGCAAGTAATGATTTTTCGTACATTCCTAACGCTGTGGTGGATGGTGTTGCGCCGCTAACTAATTTACGCATTTTGCAGTTAGAACATAATCCATTGATTAGAGTGCGAGAAGATTTCGCTAGCGGAGGCCTGCTTCCTGCTCTTGAAGAACTAAATCTCTCCTACGGGAATGTATCAATAGTCGCTACAAACGACATGCACAGCTTTCCCGCATTACGCAATCTTTTTTTGGGACATAACCGCATCTCAAAGGTGTCACCAGGGGCATTTCGCCCTCTTCACTATCTTATTTTGCTAGATCTAAGTGAAAATCACATCGAGGTTCTTCCGTCCGAAAGGCTACAAGGCCTATTTGCCTTGAAACAACTCAATCTATCCAACAACAGATTCGCTGAACTTCAACCATTTCCAGCGGATCTGGGCGCTCTTGAAGGACTTGATCTTTCCAACAACAAGTTAGTCAAGATTCAGGAGATTGTATTTGATGCTCTGACCAGCTTGAAACGCCTTAATTTCAATGACAACAACATTCGCTGGGCAGCTTTTGGTGCGCTCAACAGCCTCAGCGCATTGGAGGAGCTCAACCTACGTAACAACAATCTAATGTATTTGACACATACGATGTTCCAAGTTATCGAAAGACGCCTCGTCAGGCTACTGGTTACAGGTAAGCTACACAAAATAGATTCGACGAGCAGGAAAAAAAAGTGTAGCCAAAATTGAAAGAGCGCAAAACTTAGTCAATCTATATTTCCTTTTTTACCTTAGACCCTATGACTTACTTAGCACTTTAACCCAGCATATTGTCCCGTCACCGTCCAGACTCAGGCCATGCCCGTGGCCTCAGGCCTTATAGCCGCGTATCGCCTACACTTTTTGAGCCACTGGTATTCCGAAAGAAATATTTCCGCTTGTACGTTACAAATGGTTTCTCACCACAATAGCTTTTTTACCATATCCATCTCTCGCAAATATTCTCTCCTTAGGACATGTGCAGTCATTAGATAACGACAGCCTTTTATTTCCCGCCGACTGCAGTTGTTCCGTATTGGCAAAATGCAATATATGATCAGAATTGGCCAGTGTGCTCATCGGCTAGCCTTAAGTTCGAAATAACTTTGTAGTGACAAAATACAGCTATGGAATTTTCGCGGGGACAACTAGGATTAACAAGGATTGGACTGTTGTGGAATCAAGCCAAATTAATAGCATTTCCTAGGAAATTAACGTTTTGTCAACAGGTTCACCAACTGTCATGAACAAACCAGGTTTTGCCGCTCGCGTTATTTCTCTAAACTTGAGTTCTCGTTTAATAGTCAAATTCTTTTTTCGCTAAACTGGGGTTCATCTTTAGAAAGAGGCTGCGAATACCTGGAATTACTCTAATTGACATTAAAAATACACAGAGGTTTCTATATTGTAACAGTCCTAGAATCTCGATTTAGAAGGTGGCAAGACGAACCTTCCTGACTCCTCTGCGAGCACCAATGAACATCTACAACCCATTCAATCTTCTGCGACTTATTATGAACAAAATAGATAAAAAAAAATCAAATAAGCCGGCCAATTTAAAAGAAATAGTTACCAAGTGTAGAATGCTTGTCATTGTTAAACTAATTCTACAAGGCCATCTCTGTTCAAATAAAATGACCAAAATGATGAGTGAAACGCACATTATTTTTGCCCGGCTTCTATCGAGCTACGTCATGAGGTCCGTTATTATCAGTTTAACAAAGCAGCACTATGGTTCTGAATACTTACAGAGATTCAAGGGGGAACATAGGGAAACCAGTTAACTTACTATACATTGCTGGCATTTTTGAACTGGAAACTATACGTAATACGTTATTGTCAACATTTCGTAAGATATCCCATGCTTCCACTTAACACTCGAGTTTTGCTAACGAATATCTTTACGGCCCCATTTTCAGGGAACCCACTGAAGTGTGACTGTCGCATGCTGGGCTTTTGGGAGTGGCTAAAAGAGCATCCCCAACTGCATCTGTCCGATTCGCTTCATGCACCCGCATCGGCCCATCCGTTTTGCACATATCCAGAGCGACTTTCTGGCCAAGATCTAAATATGCTTTACCCGATCGATTTCTGTCCAGCACCGATGATGACAACGTTAGCAGCAGCGGAAGTTAGCCACAGCAGCGTCAAGCTCAAGTGGCAAGTAGAAAACTCAACACTTGTAGAACGGTTTGTTTTATCCGTTCAATATACGTCTCAATGCAGCTTGACTGACAATTGCGGCTCTAATGATACAGGTGATTCGCTGCTGCTAAGTTCAGCAAAACGTGCGTTCCTTCTGACCGACCTTACGCCTGAACGAGAGTACCAGCTCTGTGTGACGGCAACTGGTCGTTATTTGCGTCCTCTCGGAAAGCCCACTGCTTACGCCGACGTCCCACATGATAGCGATCTCGAGAGCAATGCACGGAAGTGCTTGCGAGTCACGACGGCTGCGCGAGTCCACAAACGGCTAATGAGTTTACCTGAACTTGGGATTGCACTTGGGGTCGGTTTGGGCCTTGGGTTAATTGTATTCACATCTATTATTGTCACTGCGGTGCGGCTAAAGCGGGCGCGTCGGAAGAAGCGCCGACCCATTCATGAAGAAGATGTTCCGCCGGAATATATTTCGTACAGACATTTTTCGATACCGGGAGAAGATCCAGGTGAACCGCTTTCCTAGCAGCTGGAGTCGGCCATTCACTGTAGACACGAAGGCACGGTAACTACTATGACCAGACCAAATGTTTCAGTAGCCCGGATCAGTCGACCTGCGCTTGCAAGCTCGTCACGCCATGACCTAGAATCACAGTAACCAGTGCCGTTTGAAATAGCTCACCATTATCGTAGTACTAGTGCTTCGCGTGCATTCCAGATCCAGGCATTGAAATTTTTTCAACTTGTCATATCTTTTTACGTTTGCAACATTTCTGTACGGTAACTTAAAAGCCAACTTCTCTATTTATAGCCGTAGGATGACCATTTTATTGTAGCGTAGAATTTTTGTCATATTGTGGATAAAGGGCAGGAGAATGAACACGGATGACAACAAGTTTCAGTGAAAGGAAAGCCAATGGATATGTAATCTGTTGTTTGAAAGACCTCTTAAGATCACGAAACTGAATGTACACAAATCGAGCTATTCACCTACAATAATGTATGGGTCAGAAGGTGCTTGAGCCAGGAACGTATATGCCGTTTAGACACGTAGGTAATGCCGTTTTGGTTTCCGTCGCCGTCCAAAAAATTTGACTACTTTACAAAACTAGATTTACTAAAGGATCAAACGGCACATATTAAAGAGGGGTAAAACAGAGTAAGATCGTAAGGGTTGCCGTATACTACGAGCATACCAGGCGGCATAGTACGGAGAAATTTAGCAGTATTTTATTAACATCTAATTGTTCAGCAAGAAATAAAAAGACTCTACGGTGATCACTTATCATAACAGCAAAAACATTCTCTGTCTGCACGCTAATTTTCACCATCAACTCAGTTTCTTATTTCCTTTGTTGCTGCTTGTTTCTCTATCCCTCGCGTCCCTTAGTGCAATATTAACGTAACTATCGACCCATCCCACCATGTTAGATCTCGCCCGTTTATTCTTCACACTGGGACAACACAAGAATTCTGATATACAAACGAGTCTAGTCATTACGTGGCCATCTAACGATTGATCATTAGTCAATTGATACTCACTATTTTTCCCGTGAGAAAATTTTCAAAGCCTACCTTTTGAAAATATGAATCACCTTTAAATACTATCATAATCATCATTTTAGAGATAAAATTCTAAAGCAGGTACAACAAGCGTCGATACGCTTTTCTTTTGTATTGAGATGAAGGTTTAATGGGCTAGGACACCATTTTTGATTCTTAGGTAGAACGTGTGTGGTTGGATTGCCCGTTAATTACATCCACATATATTATAGTAAGCGGGATCATTTCTGAGCTGTCAGAAGAACCAAGTCTTCTCCCCTATATGTTTTGGATTATTCGCAATAAAATACGAAATAATGTGCTCTTCGAAACAGAAGTGCAATGGCAGATGGATCTTTAGCAACGGCTGGCTGTAAGCAGCGTCCAGGGGGCAAGCACCAGTCTAATGGAACAGTGAAATCGAAAGCCTTTCAGACGGTCGCGGTTAGGTGGGTGTATAGGTGAATGTAAGTACATGTTATATGCTATTTATGTTATGATCAAACAATACAAAAGATGCTACATGAAAAAATACGGGATACGAGAACGAAGCCGGCAAATAGACTGATCTTAGCCTAGCTAATCACTGCATGCAGCCTATGCCAGATAATTGATTTTACTCTTCTTGACTTTCCGAATTCGCCGTAGCTAAATGCAAACCTAAAATCAAGAACAAAACCTAGGCCAAATCTATCGCTCCTAGTATGCTACTTGCAAACAACACCTGTACAAGCTGGATGCAGAGCGTTTCCTAGCGGAATACAGGTTTAGATATTTGTACATACGCCTAGAATGAGGCTTGGCTACAGTGTGCAGGATAGCTTTATGTTGGCTAATTTGTATGCAATAATAGTAGTTAAAATCAAAATAGAACAGTCGCGACCACAACAGCAGTCACCGTAACAATTACATTTAAAATGTATTGGTTCCCGGTAGGAAATCATTGACCTCTATGGCTGGAAACAGCTCACCTGCAGTCTAAATCAACGAAATCTAAAAATCACGAGGTGCTTATCTTGCTAAGCTAGACAAACTACTATCGCAGGGCGGCTTACCGATTGTACGAATTATGCCGATAAAAACCGCGCGGAGTAATTGAGAGTTTTATACTACATGCTCAGAAAACACCATCGACATGATTGTGTCAAAGATTAACAATACAGATAGAAAGGACAAATGATAAAATAATAGGTATAAAATGTAAATAAACGTTTGTCATTACCAAAGAAAAATGAATAAATCGGAGTTTTCAGTTTTCCTGTATTTGGTCATTAGCAGAGTCCATTTGATGACTAGAATTTGCACTAAATATAAAAGTTTCAATTCCAAGAACCGTATCAAAAATACTACCAAGTTCACGTTTTAACGTTTACTAAATATCGTGTATATGTACCAAAATGTCTGCAAGGTTACTCAGTCCTATGTAACAATAACCGAGTTTTTATGGGGTCTCTAATTATCAAGCAGTCAGTTACTTTTTATTTTTCATAAATATATTTTTATGATAACTACTCTTAAATTTAAATGAGAAATAGATAGAAAACAAGTTTAGGAAATCGTTACCAGAATTTGACATTGTCTAAAATAAATATATATATATATATATAAGTACCTGTAGGTATAGTTCAGGTGCGAAATTTCGACCGAAATTTTCAAAAAAAGGTATTCGAGTATACGCTTGAAGAAGCGGTCTACTTAACTCAGAGAGCGGGCTCTGACTTGTAGCATGGTTTACGCAACAGGATTTACTGTTCTAACACCGTTGTGCACTTTAATCTACACGCACCGGGTTTCTACAAGGCCAAGAATCTCATAGCAATAGCAAACTTCAATGCAGTTTAATGCAGCCCGACTTAACATGACCTGGCTGAAGCCAGCGTCCCCACTACCCCGTATGTGACGTGTCAAGTAACCGCCGCATACTGTTATGATACTACGTATAAGCTGTGTGTCCACAATGCTTGTTCCCGACCATTGACTTACTCTGGTTGCCCACATCGACAACCTGTTGTCCTTGTCATTAGGAGTTTTTCAAATGTTTATCTCGAGTATGTGCTCATTTAATCAATTACAGCATTTAACTGTTCCGTTAAAAAAAAAAAAAGATCTATTTTGTCTGTCAATTGGCGTCGCTGCTATCTTGGCCAATAGTAAGTAATGATTTTACGGTTCTGAAACGTCCTCTGATGTACTATAAATTACCAATTTTAGGATAATACGACGTCTTAGCACGTCAGAAGCAGCTTTTCGACTAGCGGCTGTTTCTCTGAAGATTTAACCAGCAAGCCAGACAAACCATCTTGCCGCAGATTAGTATTGAATATAAAACGTTATCCTTTTTAGCCTTAGTTTTACCCCTCATTCTCCCTCAAAGATCAATATGGGAACTCGCCTACATATATGTGTCTTCTAGTTTGTACCTACATAATAATTCCAATACACACTGTTCGATTATACCCTTTTCCGATATGCATTGTTATTCGACTGGTTAGAATTTTTATTCATTTCGTATTTATCGTACCAGCCAGAATCTCTTTAGGTAGTACTACAGGCTTTACACAGTTGTCTTTCGTCTTTAACGAGCGTTTGACTAACTTATATCGTTGGGGTGTGTTTTACGTTTCATGATCTTTCGGCAAATTTGTCGCATCTCCTTTAACGTCCCATTAGGGCAGGTGTACACCTATATATATAGCAGGTATACACAAAAACGTTAAGACTATTATTAAGGAGCGCTGCATTTCCTGTTATCAAGTATTCTTTTAAAATTTTCCAGCAGTGTGCGTTTAGGCATAGAGCGAAACGCATTGCCTTACTTTTCTTGCGAGTGCAGAACATATGCTCGAGGAAGGCTTTTCTTAACTCTGAAGCTAGCCTTCTATCAGCACCTGCGTTACCTAGGCTAGTACGTCTTCCCTCCGTTTGTTCATCTATGCTTCGACGTAATAACGTCTTCCACAATCGCTCCCGAAGCGTGACCGGGGATGGCTGGCCAGTCCTCCTACTATTACTCTGATTATCTGTTCGTGGTCATGCTCGGTAAATTCCTCCCAGGTCATGCATCGCTCTTTAGCCTAGAGGCCCAAGAGATAACTCCTGCTAGTACCATAACGACTTGTATGCTGATTGCTCTATATATTTGAGATACCCGTAAGGCATCAAGTCATTGAACGTTTCGAAAAGGTCTTTCGTGCAATGTGTTCGTCAATTGGTCGATGCAGAATTTACAAAAAGGGCTATAGACTCTGCTACCGACATGAAGAAATTTCGTTTTGTTTCTCTAGGATAGTAGACGTTAAAAGAAAAATTAAGGAATGGTAATCAGTTTAGGATGTGAGCACTCACCATCAACAAATCCTTGGTGTGATAGCGAACCACGATACGAATTCTGAGTCCTTCTCATATTAAGACATCATTTCCAGCTCACAATTTTTCATTGTATTGCAAATCTCGGTTTGCAATCGTAATTAACTATTTGTTGCTACTGATCACTGTTGACAACTGTGCATTATACGCCATAGATAATAATAATAATGATAATAAATATTATTATCTCTATTGTTGTCTAATCAATGCGAAACGTCGTAAGGCGTGGTTTTCTTAGCACACCGATTACTTAATGCCACTAAATTTATAACCCATTAGCGCACCTACATTCGAGTAATATTCACGGTGACATTGTTACTACGTATATAATAGGTCAATCAATTGAAGAATATGGCGTCGGTGTATACCTGTATTCTCGCGTGTACTAATAATCGCTCGGGCAAGTTTTCTCATGTAAAAGCCATGTTACCGTTAGAATCACTGGGTTGAAGTGACATATTTAATTATTTTTATATCACTTGGTATCACCAGTAATCCAATTCTTTAGGAACTACGATCAATCTACATAGTTGTCCGTGTCAAAGGCCAGCACCCAGCTCTTCCTCTATAACTGCATTATCTTACAGCCATTGAAGATAGGAGCAGCGGCATGCCGATAGACTGCGCTTGAATTCCGTTTGTACTACACAGTTATACCAGACTTAACCCATGCATCGTCGGAAATATTGCATAAAGGTAACAAAGATAATGTTAAAGGTTCGATTGGCAGAGCTTTCTTTTTGAGCACAGTTTTTGTCAAATTGGTGATGTTTCCGCATCGGGTATCGTCGGACCGTTAACAATATCATTGAAGCCTTTATATGGTTTTCCGTGCTCACACCCGCGTAAATAAAGTACAAACGTAACTAAAAGTGTAGTTTTTTCATTTGGGATAACGTTACAATCTAAACCTACGCTGCTTTTCACTGATCCTATAGAAGCTCTGTCAACTTTAAAAGAGTTCCCGCGAATCTCACAAACTGTACAGAAGTCCCTGCCGATCTTCTATAAGTTAGCAGAAGAATGCACGAGGGTTTCACGTAGATCCTATACGAATCTCTACGGATTTTATAGAGGCTTTTGCAGGGACTGTAAGAAGACTCCGGAAGACCCTACAGGAGCTTGCCGCAGCCAGCACATGATTGTCTACTAGATTCTGGAAGAAATTCGTGCAAATCATACGGAGGTTAGCAGTAATAAACCCTCTGAGAATGCAGATGGGTTTTATAAAATCTCTGTTGATTTGACAAAAGTTTTTTTTTTATAGGGTTCAACTACAAATAAGTATTTGTAAGTTTAGTCTAAGACTACATTTGTTACCTCTTTTCCCACATGGTTGTTTAAGTAAATACCATTGCGCTTCCTCTCTGCGACCTCTTCACTCATAGTAACGTTGAAATCGCTATCTGAAATCATCTGCAAGCATTTGCCATGTTAACGCAATCTCGTAAAAAAATGCTTTGAAACGTACATCTGATAGTGGGAATAGTGCAGACACTCAAGCGAATACCCTATTTCAGCGCGAGTAAGCGAAATGTTTTATATCGTTATAGAAATTTTTAGAAAAATTTATCCATACGAAAACCGCGTGTTGTTATAAGCATACATAGTACCATGCATCTGTCGTCGTCCGTCGCCGGTCATCTAATTTAATTGCATTGGAAATACGCAAGCTACTTCTGATTAGCAGAGCCAATCGTTCATGTGAGGGAACCTGCAGAACCCTGTTCATGCAAGTAACATGGCACTCTGGTAAAATTATAAACTTCATAGATGTTAACGGCCCTTCCAAGAGGCTTTTAGAGCAGAGTCAAGCTACCGAGTGCTATCGTTGCAGGCAGCTCATCAGAAATCCTACTAGCTGCACTATTCGTACTATTGAGAATATATACTATCCTCGTTAGTATAGGTCGCGATTGAAAGCTAGGCGGTATCTTACCGCAGATAGCTCATTTCTCTATACAGATTCCTTTCCACAATTGTATATAAACTGCCGTCTGGGGTCTTCCCTGTTCAACAGAGAGGTTGGTTACCGCAGTATCCACTTCATGCATTACCCCAACAGTTTTCTTAAGCTGATATCAGGGCAATATATTCCTTGCCTCATAAGTAAGTCTCATACCAAAAGTGCAGTCCTTTTGTGGTGTTTAAAAGCCACCGCCTTAAGGAAAATTAACGCACTTTCTCATCAGGAAGATCCATTGAGTCCTTTCTATCAAATAAAGAAAGTGCAAACTTTGTAATAAATTACTACCCACTCTTCCCACACGAATTTGACACAAGTTATGACCTATAGACTTAGTATCTCAAATCGATCTTAGTATCAGTCATTGCTTCTTTAAAACATCCATAAAAGTTATCGCGACTTAAAATAACCGCATAAACACTGGAACTGTTTTACAAGTTTAAATTGGTAAAGTTAAAGTGAAAAAATTAAAAACAAGCATACGGATTCAAAGTAATAAATAGGTTATCACTACGTACACAAAAATGCTGTTTATTATCAATGTGGCTCTGCACCGACTTTGTCTCAGTCAAACGCCGCTTTCTACCAAACCTATCGCGATGAAGCTCTTCATTGCATTGAAAACAAAGTTCAAAAAAGTTCGATGCCATCCTCAAATCAACTAAATTTGCAGGTGCAGGTTCTACGCCAATATGTACGGATTTTACATTAGTACAGTATGACTGCAATAGTATTTAGTGGATCATCCAGAGACTTCTGCAGAACCTGCAAACCCTACACGCGTTAACTGTAGATCGTACAAGAATGTCTTGTCGGAGTTTCCTCTTATCCTATAAAAACTGATTTTTTAGAGATTTCTAATAGATCTCACAGAAATCGGTTACTAATCTTACACAAGCTTGTCAATACTATCGGAGTTTACGCCGACTTTACATTCGTCATTGGTTATAGAAGTTGTTGTAGGTCCAGAAATTTGTGCACATCGTACACACGTTTCACAAGAGTTTTTTTTAATAAATCCCGCAGAAATTATTGAAAGAATTCGTAAATGTGGTATCTCTAGATCCTAAATGAGATCGTGCAAATCACACAGGGGTTAGGGGAAGCCGCCGCAGATATTTCTAGTAAAAACAAGAGCTCCTTGTATCCTTCTAAACAAGTTTCTAATAGGTCCAATAAGTTTGCTGCCGATCTTACTGGAGTTTCTCCTAAGCCCACAGGTAATCTACCTGAATTTTTCTAGGACCGACCTTAAGACACAAATGCTAATAGTCCAGCCTACAAAAGTTTGTCTTGATGCCGCACGCGTTCCTTCCGGTCCTGCATAGTTTATGCAGATTCGACACAATTTTCAAATAGACGATATATGAGCCCATATATTTCGGCATACGATTTCGACAGACAGAATTTCGAATAGTTTATACAAAAGTTTCTAGTAGAAAATGCGCATTATAGTCACTTGCATTTTTTATCATAGCTAGATTGGCTAAAATCATTATGACACCGTGTGGTAATTGCTTAGTAAATAGTACTACTGTAACATTGTGTATATACTAGAGTGCGATTATTGTAGCTTGTAAATAATTAGTAAATGACCAGTTAGTAGAGTCAAATAGAGCCATATTTAAGTAGTATACAAACTATATCATGTCGTTTAATTCTTCATATTTAAAACTAGTTCACCCCCGCAATTGACGCTCAAAAAGACCCGAGTATGAACCTCAAGGGAACTTGGAACTGTGAAGACTGAGCAAAGTGGAATGTAATATTTCTTGTGTAACTGAAGTTGCGCAAGTTAAAAATGGTCAATTGGTGCTGTTGCATCGACAAGACACGTTTACAAGTCTACTTATTCATCACAGTAATGAAAAATAAAATTTGTTATACTTTATGAGAAATTTGACTCAGATATGGTGGCGCGCTTCTCATTTGTTTAATTAAGTAAGCACTGCAAATATTTTATCTAATAAAGTTGCAATTTATGACTGTCTATTTATTTAAACGACTCGTATATGATAGCATGTCATAATAATAATAATAATAGTTTCGATTTGCATATGTCCCGAGCGAGGGATAGTATAAATTAACTGTAATGCGTATTACGAAGTACTTTTTGTGCCATCACTTCCTCTACGGCAAGGGCTTGCTTACGTTATCCCTTATTGTTTAATATTCGTTAGCGCATAACAACCGCGAAGCTTAACAACGCATAGCTTGCAATGGTTAGAGCATTGATAAAATTGAAACTTTTCATATATAGAAACTTTACAATGATAGCACCAGTTAGTCAGCTACTGCCTCAATTGAGAAATCATTAGTTTCTGATTTTTTATTCTGTTATCATGTGAAGTATTTGCAATTTGCTAGCCAAACAATGTCGCTGAATTTTAGCTGTCACAACACCTGCAATTTGAATGATATGAGACACGCTGCTTCATAATTTCTACTTCTATGTACATTTATACGTTGACAACATCCAAGTGTATGTGTTTCATATCATAGGCCGTTGTTATCATTTTTCCTTTTTTTTTTCCTCCATGTCTTTAATGTCAAGTAACGTCTAACGACTAAAGCATTTCTTTATTTACTAGTCACACTTCTCGCTACCAGCTTCTTGGTTTCTATTCCCCTTTCGGCTGTGGTTAATAATAGGAATGTATATTATTACAAATGATTGAACCTCATTTCAGGCAAGAATGTGTGCCTTTGTGCCTGCGGCGAGCTGTGCGGTACGTTTGTCCAATCGACGCACTGCATTTAAAAAGACGCCTCATCACCACGACCGCATTAATGTCATTTGTACTGAGACGGAAGGGCAAAGAGCGAACAGTTTGACCAAGAAGTATTATCTGTTGCATCCGGAACTCTTAGAAATACTTCGAAATTCTGTCTTCAGGAGATTCCTGATAAATTGTAATCTATCTGTAGTTTAGTTCGATTGACGACTGATGACTAGCTTATATCGATAGCTCTCATCGGGTCCATAGCAATCGCGTTTCGTGATCTCGTCCGCATTAGCCGTGTATTAATCGCTGGAATTAAATAATTTTCGAAAAAAGTAAGTTAGTTATAAGTCAATACGGTAATAATCGCAATAAGTTGGTTCATATCTATTACGCTATTGAAATTTTAAGTCGCCTACAAATAGAAAAAACCCTGTTGCTGATGGGAAACACAGGATTCTGTCCTGAATGCAGCACCAATTTTGACTAAAACTAAGTAAAGCATGTTATATCAATCTTGGAGCTCTAAGAATACTTTCTTCTTGATCGTTTCTTGATCTATATTCTTTCCGACCTTTTTTTTATCCGTAGTCTGTAAAGGATTTTGACTTGACATACATGATTGCAGTTTGAACGGCTCATACCCAGAAATAGTAGCCCAGTAATAGTACTTTTCAATTGTCGTTGTTAAATGCAATTCTAAGGACCGCTAGCTCTTCAATAGCAGATTCTGGATGCTCCCACTATATCTTTCTTGTTTGGACCCAGAAAAAAAACAATAATTTGTCTAAACACGTTCAACCGGAGTACTTTATTGCAATATTTCTGTAAAATTAATTAATTAATTCTGTAAAGGAAATGACATGGAGAATCACCTTTCTTATTTAAAAACCCTAAAAGGTGTTGATTTCTTACAAAAAATGTGTTGATTTTTTACGCGATCTTGGCCTTAGTAATTTGCCTTTTAACAACCTTAGAGTGGTCTTGTTGAATGGAAAAAATTATTTAGCTCATTTAAAAAGATAGTCGTGGACTGAGTTCGTGGTATGCGAGTGCGGGTCCTCTACGACCAGCGTAAGGCTGTACGGGTTGTTTTCGAACATGCTTCCAATCGTAGCCCTGTTATCTTCATGTTTATATATGTATGTTTTTTATATATGTATTAGTATATATATATATATATATACGCTGTCCCAAAGTGTAGCGTTCCATTTTCAAAAATAGCAAACGCTGCTATATTTATCGCTCAATAGTCTACTGGCGCCCCCTTATTTTCAAACACAGGAGAGAGGAACAAACCGGAATATCAACATTTGGCGCACTCTTCATGTACACAGTGTCTTTTCTTACAGTCCAGAGTGTTGACTTTTCTATGCACCTGGAGGCAAAGACTTGAACTGTTCCTCGCACCACCATCTTACGCCTTTGCTTGGTGTTGTATTCAATGCAAGTCGCAAGACAAAAGAAAACAACACGGATTAAAATTTCTGCAAGGTAACGCTACGACTAATAATGGTAGATCATTACATCGACTATATTAGGTTGAAGTACCACTGCGTTTTTTGCCTTGCAAAAGAAACGCAGCATTTTGCTAAAATTTTACAGATGATTCATGATGTTTTTAACCAGCTTCTATGACTTTAACCCATTTCTGAAATATTTTATTTATGACGTCTCGCCGGAAATTTTTAGGTTTCGTGCTGAAAAACCCGTGCAACTAGTTCTTGGGAGCCTTTTTAATGTTAAATATTCTGTTATGAATTACATTTATTAATAATTAAAAAGATGGCAATCTGTCGACACGAATTTTGGAGAATATAGTGTACACAAAAGAGCCTATTACTCTACCTCTTGAAGGACGACTTTTTTAGTAACTCCTTTTCTATGTATGGTTTGGCATTCTCTTTTTTTTTTTGCCTTATCTATCAAATCCGTTCCGTTAAGTATGTAGGACAGACATCTCACTTGTCTTTAGATTTAGGCCATCTATCCCTTTCGCTGCGTTATATTGATGTGGAGAAACTACATTTCGTCACCCGTAGCAACTCTGCGTAAGAACCTGTTACTGGCTGAATGTTATCGGTATCAGTCGAATTATTAAGAGATAATGTCCTTTCCTTAATGTACTTTCCTGTGCCTTTCAGCCAGTTTATGGAACAGCAGACGTCTAGTCATTTTGTGTAGGCCCCGTAAGTTCAAGATCCTGCAGGATATTTTGATTACTGCGGTTAATTTTTCCAGCCAATCCAGAAGTCATTTGTCTAACATTTTCCTTTAAAAAACCTTTTATGTAGCTCCTAACAACTACAGATGGCAAAGGAACAAGATACATCATTTAGTTGCAAGATGCTATAATTGAACTTCGTAAACTGCTTTTGAACAGTCTTCTCAAACATGTTCAGTCTAACTACACTCTAAATCCAATAAAACACAAATATCTCGAGCTGCTTCGTCAGCTTGCTGCCCTTCGCGAAGACGAAAGTAAGAGTCAGTATTTATTTGTACGAAAAATAAGTATCCAAAGGGACCAGAAACATCTCTATATACCCTGAGGTCAAGGCACAATTAGCTTATGAAGAAGGAAGAGGTAGAATTTATAGGAAGAATGGATAGGCAAGGAGAAAGGGGCATCTATCTCGAGATAAATGTTACTGCCTATACACCAGACTACATAATAGCTTGGTGCATATTTTCTTTTTCGAATTTACAAGTTGGTTGAATAATTTTGTCGTTGCTACTTGTAGAGGACGTTCTATTTATATAACGCCGGAACGGTCAATGTAATGCTTTAATCAGTAAGTACCTGTCTGAGCATCAATACCCTAGTAGGTTCTCGAACCATCAACTAACGGAATGATTAATGTTAAAAAACAGTCATTATACTCATGTAGTAGTGCTCTTAGAAGCATGCTAATAGGCAGCAGTGATTTTTGGTATCAGCTCTGATCTTTAACCAAAGATTTAACCGATATCTTCAGTGCCTCCAAAAAAAACCGCGTGCCATATTTTCGAAACGCCTAAAACCTTAAAATGTAGCGTTTTTCGATACACTTATACAACGAAGAAAAATCATACCTGAATTCGCGCTTCGGTTATTCTTCCGGCGCAGTTTGTTATTGTTGCTGCAGAAAACGGCACCCGAATTCAGGGCTTCAAGTAAGTTGTCCATAACACCCTCCTGATCACCGTCAATGTCGGTGAGCCGTTGCCTCTTCTGTGCTCGTTCCTTTTTGTCTCTTTCAGCCTTCTCACGTTTTTCCTTTTCAACACGTCGTTTTTCTTCCAGCTCTCGAAGTTTTATATTCTCAGTGAAAGCCACCTACTCAATGTTAAAAGATTTATTTTTCTTAACAGCATATGGGTAAATTGTCATTTTATATTGTATTCAACATCAGCATCTGCAACGCTCGTGATCAAGCGACCACAATATTTCTATAAATATCCTATTGACTTCGAAACAGCTAAAACATTCAAGCTTACTTGTTCTGGCCATGGCCCGTTTGGGCCGAAAAATATAGACTTACATCAAACTGCTTCTTGAAGTTTGTAATGTCCGTGAAAAACTCCTCTAGAGTATATTTCTTTACATCGAATACATAGTATTCGGCTAGCGATTCAAAAAGTTGCACCATCTTAGCGTGCATTCCTCTCAGAACGTCATATGTTTGTTGAGCACGTTCATAGAAAGGCTGCATTATTTTCTCAAAATAATCACGTTCACCCTGGGGTCTAAAGTTCTTCAAGTCAGTTTTCAGATCCTCCAGTGATCTGCAACGATTGTTCAAAAAATTAGTTGCGAGTCAATAAAAAAATGCGATAAGCACTTGCTATAAAGTAAGGCAAGCATGGTAAATTAGTTTAAGTTACTACTCACCTTTTCATCATATTTAGGTTCTTGTCAACCTGCTCTACATTGACTTTGGAAGCGCGTTCAGCGTAGGAAAGTTCGTCACCGAAACCAAGCACCTCTGGATGATGTTTCTCAATGTAGTCAGCCAAAAAGTGGACAAGGGTAGACTTCTGATCAACAGTTTTTGTATTAGCCATCGAAGGCAGAAAACTGATATCGAACCCAATTGACTGAGCATTTCTTGTGCCTGTGTTTAAGATGTTACCTATTATAATAGAACCCTTATATTAGAACCATTTTTAATATCTTTTAACTCTTTCATCGTACGAAGTACATGTGATATTACAGTACACATAATTTAGTCGAAACTCTTAATTTTTTATAGCGCTATCACTTACCGCATAGTAAGACAATTTCTAGGAGTTTCGCAAACTTTTTGCTACTTTGTATTTCTTCGCAAGCTTCCGTGGCTCCAACAACCATTGGTTTGATATCACTAACCATTTCTTGAAAACGCAGCTTGAATGATATTGAGTTCAGTCGCGGATGGAGGCGTTTCATCGAGCCAAGACTTAACGCAAACTGTTCAGCGTCATGTAGTTCACTCGAATCTTCTTTAAGGTTCGCTAGCTTACTAAGTGCATCTTGCGTCGGCATATACTTTATGAGTTGCTGTATCATACTGTCATGCAGCCGACTTTCGTCCACCTCGAGAAGGCATGTCTTTATATCCTCAGCGGACATCTTCAGCGAACCCTGCATAATCACTATTAATATAAAAAGAAAGAAAGTGGGGCATATATAAACATAAAATGCAGCTAACGAATCACTTAGGTCGCGAAACAAAAAGTGTCTGAATTTTCCATCATAGAGAATAGTACATATATGACGATATAACAGAAAATTATTATATTGTATTCAAACTTACTCAAATTTTGCGCAGCCTTCGCATCGATAACTTTAAGCTCCTTCGAATTCTTTTTACTTCCTACAGCAGCTCCATTTGTGCCGTCATCTTTGCGATTAATCTCCTTCTTTGCAGGCACAGTTGCGAATTTTGATGTTAACTCTTCCAGTAACGCATCTGTTACAAACTTCTCTTCATCAACATGAAGCCAAAAGGCTTTCTGTGTTACTTGTCTTGGATTCACTTTTTTCCAGTTCGCTCGTTTTAAGGTCCCAGATATTTCGAATTGCTTCTTGGGTTTCATACCGAAGGGAAGAACATCAGCGACAGTACCAAACCCGAGCATTTTGTTTGCCGCACCTCCCGGTGGCGGAGGTGGGAGAGGGGCAGAACCTAACAAAAGAATCGTTTTAGGAAATAGATTAATGACTTTTTAATAAATCTTAATAAAATAAAAGTATAAACTAAAGGACAGTACAGACAGCAGGAGGTCAAATGGTGAAGTCCGATATGCAGAAAAATACGGAGCACGTGTAAAAGGTTTCTTAGAAACTTCCAAATCAAACCGTGCACGACATTGAGACAAACTCGCACAATTAAATATTTGTATCGAAAATGAGTGCCATGGCAAAAATGTATTATAATCTGTGTAAAAGCCTAGCACCGCAACAATCATAACTATCTCGAAATATATATAACTATACAAAATATGGCTCGAAAACGTTCTTAATATATTTTAGACGAAATCAATTGACCTAATTATATAGGCTAACAGTTAAGTTCCAAAGTGGATGACAGTTATCGTAGAGGGTCGATCAACTAAATCAGAACTCGTTCGACTAATCTCCTACGGTTTTACGAATGCATTCATTCGAAATCAGCACCAATCGACAAAAGATTCGTTCCAAGGAGGAAAGGAGTGCATTGTGATTGCAACGTCAAAAACGATCAGTCATTATCTATTATTCACGGTTAACGAACTTCTGCCAGGGTAAAACTTGCCCTTCGCCCGAAGTCGACGGCCTATGTTATTGTTGGTTAGTTCTTTTTAGGCTTTCTAAGTAGTCCTGCACTTTTTGGGCTTTTTCACGGCCTTCAATTGTTAAAACATATTTGCTGTTTCGGGCCCTTGAAACTTGGAAATCGTTTCGAGTCTTTGAATATTAGGGACTTTTGGTCTGCTATTAGCCCAAAATCTAATTATGTGGAATTTTTGTATCCTGCCTATTTGAACAACGTTTCTACAAGTCGACAAGTACCGATATCGCTTAGCGCATGGTTTGCATTAGCAAATTATCTGCGGATTAAGGAAGGAATATTTTGAAATTATTTAGTGAGCGATATAGGCTCCGTATTGAAGATGTAATTAAGATGAGTAGCAAATACATTAAATAAGCATAATCATAAAGAATGACGCTTCAAGTGTATACAAAGAAATCCCGTCGAGCTATCTGTTTCTATTACATAAATGCAATCTTCATTAAAAAAAAGTTCGGATTTAGATGGATGACTCCGTATGTAAATCTACACCCCATGTGACAAGCTAACCGGACTGGACAGTTCGCGTCACCGGTTGTTGGTAGTACCGTCACAATAGCGAAGCGGTTGCCATGATTACTTTCTTCGTAGGGTGCTCTTCTTGACAAGATCTTTAAAATACTTCTCAAACCTTTTTTATTTTATAATATACGTTGTGCAGATAGTGGGGAGTTAGGCTAGCAACTTCTGATTTTTTAGCTAGAGACTTAATCGTCCATTGAAACAATAGAGAATGGTTTGAATACGCAAAGGAAACTATCTTAATGGTTCTTAGTTGACGATACGCTCTGGGGTACGTCGATACGTACCATGAGTTTGTGAAAGCGGTGGAGGTGCTCGAACCCCGCCAAGCGGGGAAGGTAAAGGTGGCGGCGGAGGAGGTGGAGCACCAGGTAACCCACTTCCAAAACATTTCCCAGGCATAGGAGGGGGCGGTGGTGGTGGAGGAGCTCCACCTGAAAGTGGAGCTGAAAGGATCGCCATGCCTGCCACGAATGTGGTAAAAAGTATAACAAAAAAGTGACAACGCTTAATAACTGGAAGTTACCAGGATGTAGATATGTGGGTGTTGGCCAAAGTATATTTACTCAAGATATAGTGAGTTATAGCAAAAAAGTGAAAGTAGTGTATACACTATTCAATACCACGAAACTTAGGATTTCATGATAAGTTTTAAATTATTCAATTCTACGTGACCTAGTGAAGTGTTTGACAAATGTGTTAAATGGAGGAAAAGTTGTCTAGTATAACACGCTTATTTAGAATCGTCTTGACAACTGATCTCAACATTTATAGCTAGTGAAATACTTTACCTGGCATAAAGGGCGGGGGCGGTGGGGGTGGCGGTGGCGGTGGCACTACCGATGTTCCGCCATTTGAAGAGGTTGCACCAGGAGGTGGCCCTATCCCTTGTCCTATCAATAAACCTGCCGGCACCTGCAATGCCTTTCCAGGGGATCCCTGGGCCGAAATTTGACCGAGCTTGGCTTCGTAGTTCGCTAATTTCGCTTCCATTTCTTGTTTTTGTGTTAACGCTTCTTCAAGACGATTTTGCAATGCTTCAATATTGATATCTTCTCCAGATGAATGTCCCTTCACGCGCTCAATGAGCTCATCAACATTCATTTGAAACTTCTGGGTGTAACCAAAATCGGGATCAACCCCGTTTCGATGTAATACAATTTGGGCCACGCACCCATCCACCAACTTGTAGTAAGCGGGCCTATGTAAGAATAATATAGGTCGTTTTACTACAATACAGAATCAGCTTTTTAGCTCTTTAACCGCAGTATTTAGGGTGTAAGCTCTGAAATCATATGCGTACAAAATATTAAAGGATAAATGCGTAAAAGAACAAGTACATACCTAATTTGGGCGTCATCTCGAATAAGTAAAAGATGCTGCAAAATTGAAAGGAATGCAGAGGCAGCTGGTGTATCCGTAATGCTGGCCTTTATCATATCAAAGCATTCCTGCAGATCAAAGAAGTCTTGGGCGATATTTTCATGCTTTTGCGTCAACTCCTCAAAATCATCTTCGAGGGAGTTCTTGAACACCGTGAACTGTCGTCCGAGATCCACAGATAAGTGCTCTTCTTTTATCAGTTTTTCGTATACGCTGAGCATTCCGCACCGCATGAACTCATTTCGTAAGTGCACCCGAAAGTCGTAATCTTCAACATCTAGTAAAACATTTACCATTTGCAGGCAATGTTTTCTAAGTGCGTCCTGATCAGAATCTAGACCCTCCACAATGGCACGGAACCTTTCAGTACCTTGCTGTTCTGCTGTGAGGGTTAATGCATTCAATACTGCAGACTGTCCTCCCTCAATGATGCAAAATGGCGCAATAAGTCGAACCGCTTCAAGCATAAGAGATGGTCGATCCGGACGAAGACTTCCACAAATCGTCTGTAGTGCTGTTGAATGCCCCCGGACGTATTTCGTACCATACTGTAATAACAAAGTAGCATCTATCATTTATTATTATGTCACGATACGCAGTTAGATAACTTATAAAATACCTTAGAGAAAAGAACAAGAGCAGCAAATCAACTCTGCTTATACAGGATTGACATTTTAAATACTCATTTAAACCATACATGAGACATTAAACAAACATAATGGCTTTTATTAATAAGCTTGCGCAAGTGCGTTTGAAGAGACGGAGTGTACCGTCGTTGAGCTCACATCTTTAGTAGAAATCAAACAACCGTGTCGGAACACGTATGGCACAACGCGGCCAATATTTTAGAGTTGTAAACAATGTGCAAGAAGGTGTACCATGCGTGCGCTAGCTTAAAAATGTCCTGCTAAAAAGCTTGATGGACTGGTCACACTGATGTGACAATTATGACGCATACTTTGAAAAATATCTACTATATTGCTACAAACGCAGTACCGTGAGTTTATAGTCACTGTAAAATGTATTTTTAACCTCGTAGATCACATGAAAATTATGTCATACATAATGTTTTCAACGACCTCCTGCTGGATTCGTTCTTAAAGACGGCAGCTTAGGCTCTTTGCATATTTCTTACGGTAGAAGCATTTATTATATGAAAGCCGTGAGGATATAAAGTAATAAAAACATGCTGAACGACTTGAAAGAAAGACCAATGATAGATTTAAAAGAACACGAGCGAATTGCATACAATCTAAAAATATTAATCAAGACAAATAATGCGGTTATGTTATACTCTCACGCTTGGTTTATACGTTATTCTTTTGTTTAGATATTAATTATTTTTCGTCCCTTTTCTACTCGAGCGTCAAATGCAAGTGGCTGTCACTACATGAATGGTGGTCAGCCAAATCCGAACGGACACGATTGTTCTACGTTGACGACTGTTCTTTTCTGTACTATACCACTTGCAATCACTCATAATTTGGTCTTACTAATTTCTCGTTCGCCGAAAGCGTTTCTCAATTATTTATTAAAAACTATTTTCTCTCTTTTTTTTTATCCTTTCTTTGAGTTAATGTCTAAATATTATTCCACACAGAGCATGACTTTTAGGTATCGACTACAATAGCGTGGGACTTGAGCCAACGTGCTCTAGCTACCGTACCCACTAAATTTACACGTTCTCGGGTCCTGCCGTGGTACTTGTCTTTATCTCTTTTTTTTTTAATCTATCTTCGTTTTTATGTTAAAGTTAGAGGTTTAAGTAAAAGTCAAGTGAAGTAATCAGTTATGCTCAGCGACATACATGAGCAAATAAAATCTTTTATCTTCAGCATTGCACAGAGAGGCCAGTTAGAAAAAAAGAATCGTGTCACACACGCACCTTGACGCGCTTCGACATTACTCGATCTGTTGCAAAAAATGGTATACCGAGTTCGGCAGCGCCTCCTAACGAGCATGTGAATCCTTATAATATTTTTTGGTGATTTCCAAACCTTAAGACGAGTTTTTCTAAAATAATTCTTTCTACTCAGTTGTTTTATTTCGAACTGCTATCTTCTTAAGAGTTTTTACAATGTCTCTTCTTTTTTTAAAATTCGAAATGGAAGTTTCCAAAAATGGCAAACCACTTTTAGAATTCGAATTCAAGGTACAGTTTTGTAACTCGGGCAAAAAAACCGTAATAATAGATATGTCGATCAAAGAGTATACATTGAATATATAAAAATATGGAACAACAGATAGATACATAGTGTACATAGTGCTGTTTGACGTACTATTGGTGTCTTTAGTAACAAAACTCCATGAAACATCAGCTTTGACTCACCCCATTATTAATGGCAGCCCGGAAACATCGAATTAAGTCGATTTCATTTTTCTCGTTAAATTTTTTGCTGAAATAGGGTTAAAAATGAAAGAAGTTAAAAGTATATATTTCCTGATAGAACTACACTTTCACAGATACACAGTGGGCTCTAAAAATTTCAAATAACAAATTGGTTGTTTTAAAACAATGCGTCTGACTGAAAATGTAAAACGGAAATATCAAAGGATCTCAAAAATTCCCGAAAAATAACAACTTCGGAAAGATAAAGAGTGGCAATGCCTTTCGCTTAAAATTAAGGGATCTATTGAATAGGATGTGCTCTGAATTCCTAACCGCAGTGAGGATTCAAGCTTGTGTTGATATCACGAAAACCGACTGTAACAGTAAATGCGTCGCAAGGTTGCAAGTATATTTTTTTCACAATGAACTACACTAAGATATTATCAAAATATAACAATGATTGTGCTGAAACTTTATTTTGGTTGCACTGAGAAGGAAATCAAGGTATATACAACTCCTATATCAACTTGACATCTTACCTAACTTAACTATAGTTTGGAAACCTTGAAATTGACGACTTTGCCGATCTGTGTAATTTATCTTGGACTTTCGAAATAAAGGAAGAGTTACTATTGCCTTCACTACGACCCCAATGGATTACTGACTACTCCACGTGGATTATTCAGACAAGTGCGCAGGTGAACAACTTTGACTAGCAACGACATTCCACCAAATACACAAGCATCATACAGCCGACGAGTCCATAATAGAAAAATAGCCTAAAGGCTTGAATAAATAAACTATACTTATGTATATATTTAAAAATGTATTTGCTATTGATTTTACTTACTTTTGCTGGCATTTGCGAACCAAAGCGAGAATTTCATCTGTGCCGCCTTTGTCAATAAACTCTTTGACCCATGAGAGAGGATTGCTGGTTAAAGCAATTCTCAGACTTTCACAATGTTTCAAGAGTTTATCCGAATTGAGATGTTCGTTACGCAGGCACTGGATAAATTCGAAAGGGGTTTCCAACTTTCCACGCTGTAATTAGGAAGAATGGATAAAGTAAAATGGACAGTAAATATTATATTGATTAAGCGGTGTCCCATAATAATCAACGTAACAACTACTAAATTTTAGAAAAGACATACGTCATTATATAGGCAAGTAAGACACATATCATTGAATATTTTCACATCCAGTATGCACAAATGTAAGTGTAGTTTATTAAGAATATAACGAATGAAGGCGAATCGGCGAGAAAGTCCTATATTCTACAAGTAAAGTTCCCGGCGCGCTGGGTTTTCTTAAGCATGGTACTATTGATGGTCGCTAGAAGGACTACCTAAGACCGCACTTAATAAGAATTATATAGCCATTTTTCTAATAAGCACCAGGAGAATCTACGTAGTGCACTTTATCACTTCTCTCTATATAGGTAAAAAATAATGCATTTCTTTCAAAATGCTCTCGTTTTCATCAATACTTCCAATATAGTTTCCATCACGAAGTTTCGAATTTAACAAACTTTGTTTTTTAGAATCGATTTTCTCATTGCTTCCTTAAAAATTTGAAAAAAATAATCACAGAAAAAATACCTAATTTAAAGTCACCCTCCTAAAAATCTGTAAGCGACAAAAAAAACTCAGTCATAAATAATATCAGTTGACAGTTCTCCATCTGGAGACCATATTCGTGCAATATATCGTATGTATCAACTTCATAGATTTACTTTTAGTCATAGAAAGGAAAGGTGTTAGTTCAAAGTGTTGTCTAATCCATGTAGAAAATAAGAGAAATATCCCCCCCTCGTTAAAAAACATAGGAAATACCGTTGTTTTAACTCAGATTGCAGTCGTCGAAAACGAAACAAAAGCTCAACGAAAAATAACAGGGACGTACTATAAACGCGAGGATATTAGATTACTTGTTCCCATTTTGAAAATCAGTCCACCAACCGTGTCTATGTAATAGTTCAAAAGCATGGGTCCACATAGCAAACAGACTCACCACTGTTGTTCCAGTCGTCTCTCTCATTGAAAGCATCATCCGCTTTTCCTGGATCGTCTTCGTCAGCAAACTCTCTTCCGACTTTATATTCATGTCCTCCTGGAAACAAGAACATTTGCTGTGGCACTTATTCTTATTAAACGTAAAAACCGTAATATAAACGCGACCTGTGTGAAAAATTGATGTAACTGCTTTTAAGCACTATTTCTAATGACGATGGATGAGCATCGATTCTATTTTCAGTATGTCACGAATACTGAATTGTTCCATAAGTTCGTTCCAAATTTTAAAATAGTTTATTTTTGTGAAAACAATCAAAGTCGAGTAATGGAATAAAAGCACTTTCTTTGCACGGCTGTCTTCCGGCTCTGTTATGATACTACTTTCGATTCGACTGCATATCCCAATCAAGTTGCACAACCTTCTAAAGAGAAAGATATCAAAAGTGTATTTAGCATCTATTTTGAAGTTTTGTTTCTGGACAGGACTAAATGCGACCCGAACTCGTGGGGAAATTACTGGGGTACACGGACCTTTGTTCCCGGTGGTTCGGTCGTTTTTGAACTACTAACTCCACCATCGAGGACAAGACATGGCGCAGGTTGACCCTCTGACTTTGAAAACTGTCAAAATTCTCACTGTACTCGATAAGTACTAACATATAACCACTTGCTAGATTGCACAAGTTGAACAATCTACGAAAACATTATTTAAAGTAGATAAGGGCCCAAACGTTGTAGTGTCATTTAAGGAAAAATTGAAGCCAGACTTCATGCAAAGCAGGTAATGTTCTGCATTATCTTCTTTGGGGACGAATTGTAGAGAACTGTTCTTCCATAAGCCTTTTCCAAAAACCAAAATGTTAACTCAGTCAAGCGCTGTCAACAGCTCGACCCTTTAAGGCAAAGCATTCAAGAAATACGCCTGGCTATGGCGAATAAGAAAAGGGTCAGGCTATACTACGACGATGCTAAGACTTCCACATCTTGACTAATCTGCCAAAAATTATATGAATTTGAGTGGGACACTTTGCCTGACCATCTTAGTTCTGATTTTGCCCTTTCGGATTATTATCTGTTTCGATCTCTGCAGAACTTCTTTCAAAAGAATAATTTTGTACTGTTAGAAGACATAAAAAAACATTTAAAGCAGTTGATTACAGATAAAAATGATAACTTTGGGAAAAATAAGATGGAAAAGCTGCCTGAAAGATGAACGAGAGTTGTTGTTAACAATTATTCATTATTACCAACATATCATGAAGTTGTTTAAGCAAAAATTATTTTCATTCAAAATTGCACACAATTGTCGAACGACACACAAGACAGACACTCAGATTTCTGTGTAGGCACCGAGCATATTCATTTGCAGTCTTTTGAAAATCGATAAAACAAATATATTGGAATATAATTTGTTGTACACATCAAAATAAAATACGATACCGAATGTACATTCATTATGTTTGAATCATTTACACTTTCTTTATCTCAAACTCTTTAGTTTATTTCCTATCATTGGTCTAGGTCAGTTTTTAACCGCCTATTTCTTGAATAACTTCGATTTGTTACCAGTTAAAAATTTTACTCAAAATTTTGTTTTTCTTCTTACAGAATTGTGAAATCTGCGTTCTTCAAATGCCGATATTGACATTTACCTTTAAGGCCAAGCTGGAAATAAGAGTTTATAATGCGAATAATTATGGCAAACCTTCCGGCTTAATTTGCGACTGGTTCTGATTTTTATATTTAATGCTCATACGTTTTTTCTTTGAACATGTTTGTATATTTTTGTATTATGTGATATCGAAATTAGCATCCAATAAGAGTAACAATACATCCACTTTAAACCTTGAATTCGTAATAAAATAGATTGGAATATGGCTAAGAGGAGACAATAGTGATGCAGAGTAAAGACAGAACTGCGTATAACAGGGCAAATTAATAGGTTTTATTTCCCAACATTTAAGAATAATGGGAAAAACTTTTCTTGTACGTGTAATACCAGTGAAAAATACTAAATCTTCTACTGCAATCATTGGTTTAACCGATAACTAATTTGTATGTCTTCCATTTACAGTCAACGTTCCACTTGGTATTCTATCAAGCATATTTCAACGTTCTTCAGCTCCTTATGTTCAATAAGGCTATAACAGCGAATCTTGACCTCTTTTTCCTTGTAAATTGCTTCGGTTTTCCCACATATCTGGTTTCCCAGATAATTTTAGTTATATAGGCTTTATTTCAGTCTACTGCTCAGTCCAGAGAAAAATTTTAGTAAATTAGCCTCATTTATTCAGTCAGATATGTATTTGTATTGACGATTATACATACACATATTACGCATGTTCATGTCAAAAACATTTTAATCACTAGAAATATACAATTTCCTAACATTTATTAAATCAAGCTAGATCTTCTTTGGCAAAACTACATGTACACCCTAGGTCGTTAAAGTATACTTCTGAAGTATCCATAACTTTTCTAATTATAACGGTTTAGCAGTTCTTGTGAAGTGCTACTAATTTGATGACCAATCTAGGAGGACGTTTTTATTTGAAACCGTACTTCCGTTTTCAACCCCACATAGCCATTCATTTATGATAACCTCGTAACACGACACGCGCATCCCTTGGAAAATGTAGCTTACCTACTAAGACAACAAGGTCCGCCAGGCAGCAGTCTATATTATATAAAAATTTACCGCAGAGCTTTGACCAACGCATTGTCTACTCATTGCACCTAAATACCAATGCATGCAATATAGCAGACTGTATCAGTTCAGACATGCCGCGAATCTTGTTTTAAGTAGATAGCTCAACGCAGACGACACCTGATCTCTCTAATGGCTTTTTTTCTGGCGTGATTCTATAATCTGAGCAAAATGCTGCTCCATTCTCAAGCACGCCTGTGCTCTTCTTGCAGCAATATTGTTAATAACCATGAGACTAAGCTCACGGTTATTAGTCTCACATAGTCACCAACAAGGCTTTGCTGTCGTGAAGGTTGTTATAAACGTACTAGAAAACATCTAAGTATTTATTTAGGATTATTTCTCTTGCTATTGAAGTTATTGGCACAACATCCATTAAGGGTTGCGGAGTTTTAACATGCAAGCAACAAACGAAATGTGGCAATAACACCAAGATCTTTGCAACGAGTTTCTATGAATTGATATTTGGCTTGGCTGCTCAAAAGCAAGCGTTCGCTGGCTCATACTGCGTTGTTTAAAGAGCTTAACGAGGTAGCAACGAGCGTACCGCAGTGCTTCCGCTAACCAATAAAAGGCTGCAGATCTCGGGCTCATCGGTCATCAGTGTCAACGGAGTCGACTTTGCGGTGTGCATAATCATACCTCAAATTACAACAAACAAGAAACAAAGTAGCATCATTTTTAGATTTCTTCACAATCGTCATCTGAATCAAATGGCTGAAAAGAAGGAAGTCTGGTTACCTTACTGACGGTTTTTTTGAGGTCTCTCGGTTAAACGACAGCTGAAGTAGTTTATGTGGCATAACCGGCTGTAACAGACCGCCAATTCCAGAGCTAGCTGTCATCCACAAGGTGGTGCTTGTCAAAACTGGCCAATCAGCCCATCAGCTTTGTCATGACCATATATGACTTATAATCAGAATTAAATTTTACTCAGTCATTGAACCTCTTAGGCCCGTATACAAATATAGTAAAAACAAAAACCGACTGAATCAGAGAAGTCGACTTCAACTAAGACTCACTATGTTCTTATTAACGTTTGTGCAAACGAATTTGGTTGTATATCCAAATTATTGGTAGCACAAAGTAGTAGAAGCTTATTAATATAATTCTTTCAGGGCACATAGAATGTCCGTTGATTCGATGAAAAGGAAAATAAAAGGTCAAAAGTGTATATATTACTACCTATTTTCATATGTACGTATAAAAATGTAATGTAGATAAAACGTTTAGATCGTTTAAAACGTCTTAGGAATAACTATTTATATAAAGTTGCTTATTACTGCCAGTTTACTTACCAGCATCTCCTTAAATCTGCGTTCGACCTCGCTGTCCGGCAGGGCATTAAGTATTTGTTGAGCTGTGAGCTGGACAGAGTTTCCGTTAACATCATCCTGCGAGGTAATTGAAGGCGTTGAACCCTGTAGTGAAAGTGGAGCCTTAGCTCTGCCAAGCGAAGCCATTCCGACACCTCCATTTCCGCCGGTGGTTCCGGAGACAGTTCCTCCGACGACGCCACTCAATATACCTCCACTACCCCCCGACTGACCTTTCTTGCTCTTCTTGGTACCGAACATATCCAGCTGTAAACAGAATACAACAGTGCAAATGTTGTTAAAATTACATCTCTAACGCTGAGGGACACTACAAGTCCAAGCCACCTAAATAATATTTCCAAGATAAAATCCTATAAAAGTGGCGTGTGTCCAATCGGTATTACCCCACTAAAGGCACTCAGATTCTCTCTGTTTTACACAATGAGGCGTGTTGTACTGACTCGATTTTTAATCTGCAAAAATTGCAGCCGCTAGTGGGGTAATGCAAAAATGCACAGGTTATCTCTGGCACAAAAAAATCGAAACTCGAAAGCAAGATACATGATTAAAAATTCGCCTGTAAACCTGCGTCCATCGTTCTTGTCTGTATACCTCAATTGTTGGCTTTTAAAACTGCACTTACAACTTCATGTAGGAACAAGCCACGTTTCTTCAATATGGGACCAACTGACATGCATAGCGGAAAGACATTGCAAACAAAACATTTTGCATGTGTTTACACTATTAGTGCAGCGCCTGTAGATCACTTGTATTCCTTGGACAAGCTAGTTCACGCATGTCTGAGAGCCAGTGGCCTTTAAAATGGCAGAGGTTTTTGCTTTGAAAACAAAACGTGTGGCTGCGATCCATCGTTCTAGCTACAACTGACATTTTGTATCCCGAATGAGTTCGACTATTGCAACTGTACGCAGAACTTCGAATAAGAACAAAAGATAAAAAATTCTGAAAATTAATAATCGTTTCTGGTTATTTCAGCCAAATGGATGCACATAAGAGGTAGCGCAATCAGTAACGATGACAGATACCCCAGGCTGCGGCGTTGATCTCCGGGAAGCACACTCAACCCTTTACCCCGATCTTCCGTCAAGAACAGTTACCATGAGACTAAATTGAGGCTTAAGTGTATACCTCCTCATCTATTATCTCAACTTACACCCAGGCTTGTTCAAAACGAGTGACGTTTTTTCCGGATTAGTACCAACATATTTTTAGAAAGGTTAAAACTACTAATGCCAGTGGTCTTTGCTAGCAACATAATGCTAATGATCAATGGAATCTAATGCGATTTACACAAATACTGTTATTTGGGCCTTTTGCACACGATTCATGAATATCAACTAATTCAAATGGTTCACAGATAAAACCTCTGTCTAGAAACTACAGCAGCACCCACAGCTTGCCGCCTAAGTTTTGTCTTCAGTGAAAGTTCAACTATTAATAGCACCATGTGCCTTTGCTTTCTAGAATTCTAAAAAGAAATTTTGAACCCGAAAATGGGTGTCGTGAAAGGGTAACTAGTAAGGTGCTCCAAGCTGTGGCAAAAGCCAACCCGTCCTAAATTGCATGAGTGTTAGTATTCAATTATGGTGCATGTGAAAATTTCATACTTGGTCACCTCAGTCAAACAGAAGGTAAAAAAAAAATAGAACAATTGGGCACCGCATGATTTGAGTGGGAATAAAAAATTAGAAATAGAGATGCTTGCTTTTATTTGATCTCAGTTTAGAACAGAGGCCCACTGTTGCATCGACTGTGACTTCTAAAGAGCAATGAATCTTCACAGTAATCACAGATGGTTCCATTCGTAGATAGATGTCAGACTTTTACAGCAGCGCATTATTAATTATTATCCATGAGGCAGAGTAATCATAGATTGTATTGGCGCTTGCCTCAATTTAAATAAGTATGCTGACGAAAAAATGTAAAAAAATCAGCGTTTACCATATCAGAATTCGTTCTGCTGAAAGAAGTTCAAGAATGTGAAAATTATAGAAGATGCCGCCGATAATATGTTGAGAGATCTAGCTTTTTATAACCTTGATGGACATTCTTTTTACTAATACGTGCAGATAGACGAATAATGCGAAAAAAAAGGATATTTAAGAAGAAGAAGCAAATGGCACCTTTAGGCTGTTGTGTTTGATTACAAGTGAGGCTTGTAAGACAATCCACTATGTTGAGTTGGAAAAAAGGAACAGATACAACATGCTGCACGAAGTCTTTCCATAGAATAAGCGAATAGCAGAATAATTGACAGTGTAATTATTGCAAGACGACTGGAAACGGACCGGTGCCATGATAATATAAAAATCAATCCACTTAGGACACTGCATATCATTACATGGCGTCTTTCTACGAGTATGGCCAGGTTAAGGCCTAATAAGGACATCTTGTATAAATTGAGAGTTATGAAATTAGAGAGAATAAATCTGCAGGTGATTGCAAATTAGCCTTATAATCTTCACTACAGATACTCAATTGGTTCTATATAGTTAATTGCGTATTAAACGTTCCATGGCATTTTCGTTGGTGCGGCATTGTGCCCGACCGACTAGATGTGTAAACCTTTGCTGGTCCAAATTATGCTTTGTGGAAGGCCAAACCCAACAGCAGCAAAAATACTGAAATACCTTCCAGCAGCCAATAGATTTCAGATTTTCGGTTGTCGTCGTTAGAAGTGGGACCAACTTGACTTTAAAACCAAAAATAACCAAAGTTCTCAAAAATGAAAGTCCAAGACGATAAGACTTATAAATATTTATATTTCACTACGCATCACTTGTTCTAATAATGGACAAAATTAGCCATGGTTTGCTTCTCTCATGTTTCAATGCACAGTCTACTAAATAAACCCAAATAACCGAGTACCAACAGGACACAGGTCTTGCGTCAAAAAACATTTTTTGCTAACTTCCTTAATGGATGCATAACCGCATTTACGTATAAAATAGAAGACAACTTGGCATATCGCATAAAACAAATCCTAAAGTTGTTGCCTCGAAATAAAGTTAATTTGTTGACTTGGTAGTCAGGCGAAGAATGAATTTATAAGTATGCATGAGTTCACATGTATGCATATTGACGTAGATTAAGTTGAGTGTTTTACAGACTGAACATTGTGTCCTTGATTTGGGCCCACTACGCAACGATAAATATGCAACTCTCTTTGGATGAGACATAACACAATTGTTATGAACAGCTCAGCTGAAATTTGTTTCATAACTTGCTACAGCGTTTTCAAACAGAAGCACCTCTGGGCGTAAATAGATCGTTATACTGTTATTAGAGGATTGGTCACAGAGCTGATAATGAATATCATGTGGTTATATTCAATCAAAAAACGTTTGAGGCACTTCGAAATAGCTGAATATATGCGTTCTCATTGGAACTGATAGTTGAGTCCCTATTGATATAGCTCAAATCCCTAGGATGTCATAACAATGTATTAATAAAGATCAAATTTTTGAAGAAACAGCTGTTCTGTGATATGTCCTGGTTCTTCCTAATCACTTCTGCTCTTTAATATTCTTTATACACCTTATACGAAATAGGTTCTGAACGCGTAAAACAGATTTTTTACTTTAATTCGTGGTAGTTAATAAATGAAAATCAGTTACCGTACAACACTGTCAGTTTGTATCTGGGCTAAAAGTGATAAAAGTTTTCCGAGTGCAAAACTTGGCAAGGCAAATTTGACTTTCGGGAAGAACGCAGGATGCTCACTGGCCGTATTTACCGGTAACACAAGATTCACCAGCATAAGAGCTTACTTCTTGCTCCGCGTCGAAGCTGTGTTGCCCGAAAAAGGACACTAGGAAATGAGCCGGAAGTCCTGTCCTGCAAAATAATAGACCCTTACATTATGTCATCCTTAAAACGGTTAAATTAAAAAGGTATTGGATGTAAGCCGTAAACAACAACACTAGATTTTCATTACAATGTTAATTCATTCCTGATTCACAACTTCTACTACCTTGCGAAAGTTGGTGCTCATCTCTGACAACTTCACAAGATCACTTTTACACTGATACGAAGCACTTAAAAGTGTTCGATTCGGCGTCTGGAAGTACGTCGTCTGGAACAGGTAAGTTTCTCACGTATAAAAGACAATGATAACCAAAATTAGCGGTGTCAAGACGCAATAAAACTTTCAGGGAACGGAACTTAATAAATCGAGTAAAACTGTGTTGCTCGGCCATATTGATTCCTGATCACTTTACCATAAAAAAAAAACTAGCGTTCAGCTTAGTCAGCTTCACCAATTTGGTACTTTAAATTTTTAGTATTCTGATTCCTTAACCTTTTGAATTTGTATTACTTTATTTTTCGTATTCCATCATATTTTCCAATATTGTAAGTACAAGTACCTCAAAACTTCGTCTAGACTCACAAATTGGCTAAAACACACAGTTAGTCGCCGACGTTTCTTGAAGAATCAAAGAATTTTTTTTTACTGATTTTCTTATACTTGCTAACCAAAAAATATTTGAACGGAAAGTTGTAAATCAAATTACAGGGAAAGCCTAAGTTTCATGCCCTAGTTGCTAAAGTTTGTTTCCATAATTAGTTAATGTACCCAATTTACCAAACTAAATGATCACTTTATAATTGATTACTGTCCTTCATCGTTAAGGACTAGAAACTCTGGTATGTAGACTTCATGTAATGCACGTATTTAACGAATCTGACTTCATCATTTTAAACTTCTCTCAGTTCACCCTGCCACTGACACTATTCTCTTACTTGTCACCTTCGAAAACTAGACACCTAGATAAAATATATCAGATCAAAAACCAGATCCAAAATTATTCTAACTACCACCTAGAAAGTAAAACCATACCTTGATTATGCCCAGCCTTCAACTATTAAGACAACTTGGCTTCTACTGTGACAGTTGTAGAAATTGTTGCAATACAAAGATTTTTTAGTGATCAGGTTTCCTATACTATAAAGTATAATTTCTTAAAGGTTATAAGGGTTTTACAAATAAAGTAACGGGCGAGATTTGAATTTAAACAAAAGAGCAAGTAAAAGAGAGGTAAAGTACTGCTTTGGCTGTTTAAATAAAATATAAATATGTTAGTTCTGAAGTTCTGCACTAACAGGTGGACGGCTGGGTTGAACATTTATTTGCACCATATATTCATGACAAAATTTTATTTCAAATATAATTTTGTGAGATAATAGATAAGTACGGCTTCTTACAGAATACTAACGTCGAATGAAAAATCAAAAAGACTTACAAATCAAGTGACGGATGAGATTTGATAACAAAAAATGTAGTGAAGCTTTTCTTAACGTTGGTTCGAAGTGCAGTTGGACTTCGAACATAAATAGGTCATCACATAAAGATAGGAACTGAAATAAGGCAACTTTACATAACGTTAATTCCTGCTAACTGAGTTAAAGTTTTTGTGTCAGTTGTGACCTGTTACAAAATTCTGACACCACGAGGCTTGAATTTTGTTTGCAAGCAAAATTACGCTTAATTAATTTTTACAAGTAAAGAAAAACAAGTAAAAAAAAGATTAGTAAAAAAAATTAGCGCAGTGCTTTTTTATTGATATTATTTGATGATTCCCTTGTCTATTTCTTGATCATTGAAAACCTGACAACGAGCTTGGTAATTTTTCAATGGTAAATTTTAATTTTTGTGAGCTATGGCACAAAATACTTGACACTCAAATATAATATTCTACAGATTTCTCTACAGCGTCTTATTCTACAGCGATTTCTCGGTTTCCAAAATATTTTTCATTGTCGTTCCATATATTTGACAAAATGTATTTTTTGTCATATATATAATGTATAATTTGCGCTCAAACCTAAGAGGTGCAAAAAAGTGATGCAAAATTAATGACCTTAATTGATAGCATATAATGCTGAATAGATACTTGAACCGCCTTTAGATTAGTTAATTCAACATCTAGAAAAATAAATGTAATAATAATAACCATATATATATATATATATATATATAGTTAACTAATAAAAACCAATGTTCTTTCCATTGTGCAGCCTTGTAAAAATTAGCTTATAAAAAGGGTTGATAAGCTACAAATTATTTTCTTAACAAAAGCGGAGAAGCGCTATAGATCGACGTCGTGTATGTTGACTCCAAGAGAAAGTCTTATGACCTGCTACTTCTTGTGCAGCCTGAAAAAGAAGAGTGATATCTAACTAAAATGACTTGTGTGTAATGATAACTAGTGATAACTAACTTAAAAGTGCGATATCGGTAATCGATGAAAAAAATTGCGCCCCAGACTTTAGAAGTGCGGGGTTTTTCATTTTGGATCGCAAACTCCAAAACACCCCCACAAAGTGAACGATAGCGCTCAGTAAAATTGGCTGTTTGCTGCTAAGGTTCTACATTGTTGGATTTTGGAAAACGGCCTCAACATGCAACAGAAGGAGAGTTCGTGATGGCGCGCAACTGAACGTTTCGTGCCTTTTCTGTCTGCTCCCTAAGCCACCTTTTGAGCTGTCCTAAATTCCATGTCACCCCACTCAATAGATGCGTATCTGATATGACCCCGTATTCTTACTAGTGAGCTCCTGCTCTATAAAAAACGTAAGGTCGGCTTTGCAGATCTGTTGTCTCTCTCAACACCTTTTAGAAGCAGTGAAAATTGAAATTCCTTGCAGGTTGCTCTTAAATTATTATCAATTTATAACGGACTAAGCCCAACTAAAAAGGGAATATGCTCGATTTGTATGACCAGGAGCTGAATTCGTTTCTCGAACAAAACTTTCAGCTTCGATCCGCGAAGGATAATCCGCACCCTAAACTCGTATACCTAGTGATAAGTATTAGAACCAGCATGGTTGATAATACTAATTAATGCAATGTGAATTATTAAAAAAAGAATACGTGAATTCGAGCTCCAAGTCACTAGTGAGAGTAATAAAGAAAAATTATTATTACTTTATTAAAAAAAAAGCGGCGGTTTGTGATCAATATGTAAAAAATCTATTTTTTGCAAGTATTTTCACGTAATGATCACAAGTTATTATAATAACTATTATAACTTTAATTTTTATTATTAAAGTTATAATAGTTATTATAATAGCTTATGATAAAAAAGAGCCTCTTAGGTACATGACAACTCCTTATTCATTTATTTACTCTTGATAGGTAAAAGACAACAGCTTTGATACACAAATGTAAATACACATATACCTGTAAAGACAATTTTTTGTTCAATACTCTTTAATATATAAAAAACGTTGCTTAGACTTGTAGTGTACATTGCATGGCAAGTTTGCAAACAAAGCAACTTAACAGTATTAGAAGTTGGTGCTGCTCAATAAAAACCGCGAAGGTCTGAGGACTATAAGAATACTTTCTTATAGCTTCTACGCAGAGTTTTGACAGGTCGCAGCTACCAAACAGATGCATATGCATGCATTCATATGACACATGATTTCATGTGATTTTGCATTCGATCGATAAAAAGGAACTTGGCCAAACCTACTATAACTAGCTAGTTAGTGTAGCTCTCATTCGCTAGTAAACGGTCTTAGGTCCGGCTCTACTTACCGAACATCTCACGAGAACTTTGATAGCCACATTCTCCTAGATAAAACAAAACACGTCACGCTGCTACAGAACAAGACACATAAGCGCCACTTATCCTAAATTATCAAAATCACAAGTAGTTTCACTGGTCCAAAGTTTCAACAGTTGTAACAGATAACGGGCACTTCAAATAATAACGAAACTATTAACATATGCAAACAAGCGAAAAATATTAAGCCGACATTTAGCCAAACACTTGTTGCTTGATACAAGTTGTCGCAATCCCTCTGCACTTACTGGACATTGGCACTGCCCCGCGACAGACAAAAACAAACAAAACAACGGACCTTAAACAAATTTCATAGCCGTCGTCTGCTGATTGTTATTAGTATAAAGGCGGGGTTTTTAAATCAGTAGGATAACGAGAGAACCTGTTAAATTATTGTTTAGATAACAACAACGTTACATCCAAGTTAGGACCTGCATAGATGTAGCTTCAGAAGGTGCTAGTGAATAAATGACGTCTGTTACTGACACAAGTTTGGAGTTTTTATCTATTTTTATACAAACTTCCTGCTGGAAGTTTTAGCGAGATGTCTGAAGCCACAGAAATTCGCTTTAAGATTTTATAAGAAGCATCAGGACCCTGGTAACCATCAACACTCGTAATAATTTCTTTTGACGTAGTTGCTATCATAATAATTGGTTATTTACATCGGTAACGTTCTAAATGCGATGTGAATGTGTGCAATCGAAAGAAATCAATCACCTCGGGTTGAGAGATGCAGTACAATAGCGACGCAGTTCGACTTCAGTATCTTTAGTGGGCTGTAATCAAATTCGGTGACTGCAATGAGGAAGAAGCGCAATCGGCTACACCTTCGCACATATATATGAATATATGTACAAAACTCTAAATTTTTGTTAGCAGTGGGTTGAGCTTAATTTCTATGATGTTGTTACGGGGGGTTTTACTAATGTTAAGTGGTTGACTTTGTCGTCGGGATGTGCGTAAATGGGGTCGGTTGTTGTCAAACTTTTAAAAAAAAATATTTTTTCATAGAGACTGGTGATCGGCTAACTTAGTAACCCTGTTCCCGGGACATAATTAACACTTAAGGGTTTTTTTAATTAAAAACAAGTGATTTGTTAGTATATTCTTATTCTTATTCTTATATGTAATGTATTAAATGAGAGTATGGCTCTTTTATTAATTCGATTCCTGGAACATATTCAACAAAGCTTAGAATTTTTTTTCTTCATTTGTTTATTTTTTGTTCATGAATATTTATGTGCAATATATTGATTTTGTATAACATTTTACTAAAGCTTAAGTTATTTTCAATACTAAGTACTTGCATGTGCTACAGTAAATGGGGATCTAATAAACCCTTGACAGTTAGCAATTGGTTAAAAAAAAAATCGCCAAAATGCAGCCCACATCACCCTCATAACATATTACAAACATGTATTAGAAATTCGGAATTGAGAGCCCGAAAAAAGCATATTCAAAAACTGATCTCTCTGTTAGATCAAGATAATAAAAAGGGAAGTGACCGACAGGTATAACTTTAGCAAGAACACTACATATAGTAAATACTGTCATAACATAGACTTGTTGGCGCGTAGAAAATAAGGTTAATAAATAGCGAGTATTGTGTACTACAGGAATGTATATCCATGTGATGGCTAAACCAATCAAGGTTTACTGATATCGTATGTCAAATATTCAAAATATCCAAATAATGTAAAGCACCTGCAACTAGTCGCATCGACTCGACCTATAAACTTAGCAAATAATCGAACCAGATACTGCCCTGTGTTAGTATCATAGGAATTACGCACGAAATCATGCCAAGAATCCTATTACTGATGAGGAGCACCTAGATACGCTGGCTGTCAGTTTTGAGGGGAAACTGCCTGAAGTGAGGGGAAACTTATAGAGCTACGCGAAAAATCAAAGGAATGGCCATTTCGCGACACAAGGAAAAACACATGACCTGAAGAAAGTTGCGAAAAAAGAATGGACGGAATTTCGACCTATCAAAAATAATGGATCAAAGCTAAATCAGAGCCCTTTTAAGACAGATCCTCTATTTAGTATATATACTGTGCAAAGCGACGTCTAGTGGTTGGGGAGTTCAGAAGCTAGAAACTTGCTACTTGAGGGAATTCAGTGCAAATGTAATGGACAATGCAACGCGTTCTAGACTACGGGAGATAACAGAACTATATCGCGCGCAATCGGACAATTGTCGGACGTAAAAAATGCAACCGTTCGGCCAAACGCATCCCACCCAGGCGGTCACAGGTAGATCAATAAGCTTTCTGGTAGTGGAGAGACCCAGTCGGCTTTACGAATTGCTACGTTAGGTGACGTTTCTTTCAACACGTCAACAAGCGACCCTGAACATAAGCCGACGTTTGAATAACTTTTCGGCTGCAGGGCCATGGTGCCTGGTGAAGCCTCGAATATGAGGACACAAAAAGCAATACCGTGGAATGCACCATCGCGTGCACCACCAGCTTCGGGATCGGCAGCTCTGGAAGGTGAAAGCCCGATTTGAACCAGGTCGAAGGGCTGACACGCCTTTTCAAGCTTGCCCCTATAAGTTTAACTGTAAGTAGAGTAAAGCTATTCCAGAACTCGCAACCGTCCCATAATATCTAGTCTACCTTAGTGAACGGCCGTGTTGGCGTATCCATAAGCTTCTAAGGTAAGCGACGTTCATGACTTGGCTTTGTCTTTTGGCAGACGCTACAAATGCGAATATGCTCCAGGACTTTCGCTCACACTAGTGCTATGAAGAAACGGGTTTTAACGGCTGTATGGTTTGCCAAGGCCTGACAACTTTGCTAGTAAAGAAAAGTTTGTAACTACTGCAAGTGCGAAAGAATAAAGACACCGTCTTTTATGCTAGCTTAGTACGTAGGCGGTTATGATTTTTTTCCACGCCGAGAAGGGCAATATTCTGCTCTTTGGGGGGGTCTTAAGTTTAATTTTGTTCTCTAAGCAGTTCTTGCAGTGCTGCTTGATAAGGAGCTGATTCTTCTATTCTAGAGACATTCTTTTTCTAGGTAGTTCGACTCGATCAGCATGAACCAAAAAGGTTTCGCAACAGTTGGCTTCTCAGGTCCGTAAAGTGTATATTACCGGCCAGCGGTCTATGTGCTGTCAAAAGATCCTTACTGATCACTTTGAAGAACAAGTCGTTACTATTAGCAGTGTTCCGCCAGACTCGCTGTATTGTGTCACCGTTTAAGCAACTTCGGTAGAGGCAAAGCGTACGTTTGACCCACTGAAGCCCTGCCCCAGTCACTGTAAGCTAGCATTGTTCACATAGAGGTGTTGTTTAAATAACGTGTGCGTTTCCCGTAGCATCGGCGGTATATAGATGGAGCAGTCGCAGCAGTGGCAGTCCAGCGTTGACTGCTGTACTACTACCACCTAGTAGTCCTTGAAAGCTGTAACATTGCCTCTTTGCGATTTCTCGTACGTGCTAGACGTCGTAATCGTCGAGGGTACCATAACGGTAGAATAAGAAGGTTCTAAACATAAAACTCAAGCCGTATTATTCATCATGTTATTTTACCTCCAGACAGATAAGAAACATATATCGATATTTCTTGGCAAACCTCCTGGCGAGAAGTAATTATCTCTTAAAATTTACGAGACTCTAACCGTCCGGTTTATCAATCGCACTCAATTTCCAAAAGGTGTGCAGCAGTTATTTGATTATACACACTATAAAAAGCAATGCAATTTTCTTAACTCGTATAAAGGAAGATGTCGCAGCATTCTTGTATAGCTTTATTCCACAAACAAAAACTCGACAAAGAACGGATTACATTAATAAGCACAGATTTCCATCTGTTTCACTGTATATATTTCTTTCAAGAAAAAAAAACCTAAGGCAACTATTTATGCGAAACTCAACGAATCAGTATGCGGACCAATGGTACAATGTGTCAGGAAATTTTCTCTTAATGGGCAAAGTAATTAGATTCATCAAGAGATGTCTTCTGATAAGTCCTTTTTCTGATAAGTAATTATCTGTTAAAACTTTATGAGAAGTCTAAGCTGATCTGGCTTTTTATCTGTCAAGAAATAGACCGCGAGTATTGTTTGAAGGATAGAAGACCATACACAATACCGATTCATTTTGTGTCGTTGAACCTGGCATGACTTCTCTTAAAAATTTTATGGTTCTGTAACGGCACAGGTAGGGGACTGAGATTCATCTCGACAAGATAGTTACACAGTTCAATAACGGAAAAATAATTTTCTGGATTTTTTACCAAAACGAGTTTGTACGCTAAACAATATTTAAATTTCATGCGGCATTATTTCCTACTTATTTTACGTGGCGTGCTGTATGGGACATTGCAAAATGCGACCCGACCTCAATTTAAACCAGTCTAGTATACATGATCAGGATCTGCAAGGCTACTTGCCTTATTTCAATGTTTTTATTTTCATACGTTACAAAGCGTAGAGCTTCTACTACAAATTCAAAAGCTCTAAGAATTGCGTAAAATATGAGAAAATAACGTATTTTACTCTTAACAGCAACCTAGTAACACGTCGATGAAATTTAAAAATAAAAGTAAATATAAAATACTTTTGTTGGCTGAGTACTAAAGCAAGCATGTAAAGGTTCTTGGCAAAACTAGAATACTAGGAGGTACGTAAAAATTGTAGTAATGAAATGCCTTTTGTTCAAAGGCGCAAAGATCGATTTTGATGCTTAGAATATAGGTATGTTTTTCGGATATTTTCAAAGAGATTAGCCCGACTAGGGTCCCTTTAGATCTTGGCAGGATGAAAGCTTCACGAGCAACTTTAAGGATTTAAAAAATGCGTTCTGACTCGAACATTACAACATTCCAGTGTGGCACTCACTGAACATCATTGTTTATGCCTGTTTCTGGCTTGTAATTGAGCGTTAAATTGAATCATATTTTTGAATATTGCGCCTCAGCGTGTTGCGTGTGGTGCCGCCTTCTAAAAACTATCAGATAGTATATCGCGAGGTCGAGCATTCCCGTTATTTATTCTTAGTTTTACTCCCTGTCGAAAATATATGATTCAAAAGTGCCTTTGCTCTTCTCTGATTATCTAACAATTTCTATATGACTCAGTTGCATCGTCCGTACAAGGCTATTAAATCCATAATTATTTGTTTCCAATTACCTGGCACTATGACACTGTCGTACCACATACTAAAAACGTTTTTAAAACGGCTCTGCAAATAGAGGCTTCTTTTGCGTCTGCTATGTTTTTCGGATCTTGATCCGAGACTACGATCAACAGGCATGAGTAGTGAATTAAACTTATGGCGTCAATTATTTGTCGATTAAACATTTACCAAAAGAAAACTAAATAACTTTTTCAAAACTGAAATTGACAATTTTTGACAAAGAGATTCTCAAAAATGCTTATTTTTGTTTGCTTCCCATTAGTTTTTTTGGTTTTCGCCTACTAACTACTTAGGTGCCCACGGAAAGTATAGATCTTCGGGAAAATTGATTTGTACAAGATTTACCTTTGTCGGTATTTATTAAATACTGCTGTGCTCATGGCTGACATGATTTAAATTGACACTAAAGGTCACCAGTAACCTACTCTTCATTTTATATACAATACATACGACACATTTTGTTACAGTGGTTGTATTAATGCATGTTTCGAGCTTGACGACATCACGACGGCGTGCTATATGGTACAACACAATTCATAATTAGGCGGCTCATATCGATATAGTTGCCAGTTCCAACTCCTTAGGGTCATTTGCTTTAATATTTAGAATATCGTGTTCAATTATTCGCTCTAACCCTAATAATTTAGTTATCTTTTCTTCAGTTAAGATCATCAACACGTGATTCATAGTCTTGTTTTAAGCACCCTATCGAGCCCTTACTTAGAGTTTCATGTTCCGATGGTCGCACTAGCTAATATTGTTGATTTATCGATCCAACGTTTAATGGCGCAAAACACAGAAGTTAAACCCTAAACATCTACGTAAGCTGTTTTTCTTACTGTATTTCTTAACATTAACTCTCTTGACAATCCTTTAGAGATTTTTTTTTCACAAACACACAGCGATTCATTATATAGACGGGCTTATGAGTTTTATTTGATTAGTGACTTGGACTTACGAAAACGTATTCAAAATGTATTTGAGCAACATTAAGGGACGCTATTACTCTCTATTAAAAAAAAAAAGCAGATGTTTTTCCGAATTAGCTCTTTGGCCACTATTCACATGTGAACCGATTGCTATAATCTAATGATCTGATACATTTTTGGTACATTATTAATAATTCTTTAAAGGTTATAAACTATGAAGCTTTTATCTTCAAATTACTCAAAGCTCAGAAAAATACCTCAAATGTTAGTGTCTTAAAAGTTTTTCTAGAGATTTCTCGGAAATAATTGCAGCTTACTTATTGTTAATGGATAGAATACGTACTGACTTTTTATCCATCTTGGAATAGATATAACAGGTAAACATTTCAGTATGTAGTGCTGTTATCATGACCAATTGGTCCACCATTATCATAAACATAACTTTTTTGCTGAAAATGGTGAACTAGATACAACAGGCCACCATTTTGATCCGTTAGTAACATATGGGAAGAGTGAATAGTGAGGACACTTCAAGATATTTATGGTCAAGCGTTTGCCAAGCAAACCTCTTAATACGGTTAAAAAATACTACCTTTAAGAAGATATATGTGCATAGAGAATTTTTGCTTGAAGACTGGAGGTATATCCGGCGAGATTGGTTTCAGGGCATGTTTCCATAGTCTACAAAGAAGATCTGTGCCAAAATGTCGAAGATATATATATATTTTTGGTTGATGAATGACGGGGTGTTTGTCGTAACCAGCATACGTCCATCCGCTACTTTTGGTGTCAGACGAAGGTCAATGTTTTTAGTCCGAAATAACAAATCCTCATCGTAAACAATAATACATCGTTTTTATAAAAGACGAAGAATTAGCTATGATCGAACTTGGACGCTGGAACACTTATTAAAATTGAAAATTTCATTTTTCGCCTGAAATCGACCATCTATGCTATTGGCTATTTTCGTGGGACTTCAAAAAATGTTGAGGAAGATATTAATGGTACTGCAAACCGGAATATTTTCAAAATGGGTTCAAGTTTAAAAGATTCACAATTTATCAAAATGGCTTAAAATGCGATTTTTAATACACCTAGAATTCTGATACAGGAATTGACGGCCTTTTATAGAGAAGGAGATAATTTGGCAATTGGATCATCGATATACACTCCAACGGTTTTTGAGACATTTTTGAGTCCTTTTAAATTTTTAAATTTTTTGACCGTTTTGAGTCCTTTTAGAACGTTTGGGCTGCTATAGGCCTAAGATTTGACGGTATACTAGAGGGACACCATAACGATTTTAAACCTACAAGTATCTCTTAATGTACGGTCACTATTAAAAAGTTAGTTGAGTATTGAAACATATTCTGAAAAAGGCTAGTAAGTAATTTAAACTTTGTATTGAAGCTGAAATCACGATGTATAGTGTTTATCAATAATAAACATGACCGTCAATAAGGCCACTTCTGGCACATACAAAATTTGGCTTGAAATATCTGCTTTTTTTTGCTTAGATACAGTATTTGGTGCAAAAAATATGAAAAATTCTCAATTTAGACACTCTACCACGTAATATGTATATATAATATTTTTTACCATTTCGTCGCTTTTCCTCACTTTCTATTTTGATCAGATTTCATTGTTACTTTGCCTTTGTACCCAAATAATTTTTCCCTGCGTTTCCGAATTACACGATTATCCTTTCTTCACCCTTTGTACATCTTACCAGTAACCATTATTTTACGAAATTTCTGATGATAATTTCGCCACTCCTTTTATTTTTAGCTAGTTTGCTTGAAACGCAGGTGAAATAAATAAAACTGATAAATTCGGTAAGCTATTGCCAATAACAACGTTCCACTGATTAAATGGAAAAAGCGCAGGTTGCTGTGAAACATACGCAATTGCAATGCAACCCATGTTTATAAGAGAAGCAGTAAGCGCTGAGTCACATGCCTTACCTGCAAATGGTAAGCTTGAAACTCTTCAGGCATATTGCAAGTCATGCTTGCGTATTTATTTATAGGTTTTACTTATTTTTCATATCCCTTTGAAGACCACCGGCGAACCTTTCTAGCTTTGATATATGGCCTTGCTTCATGGGTCACAAGAGGCTATCAGCAGAAAAGACCCTATTTCACTACAAGACGAGATTACATATATCTACTATGCCTTCTTAGATAGTTTGTTCGCTATTCCTCTGCTTTTAGAAGTGGTAAAACCTAGCGGAGTTTACTTCGAAAACCAACTTCGTGTCAGTTCAGTAAAGTATACTTACCTTTTTGAGCCAAATCAAAAGGACGATTCGTACCGAACAATATTTTATGCAACATACTTTCTCAAAAAACAATTCTCAAAAAATCAGAAATAATTTAATAATATTTTTTTTTTGGATAGTTAAGATGCTAGCTTTCCTACCGAGATCACATGAGTATATCTAGGGGTATAGTATCTATTACACTGTTACGCTTTGATGTACAGTATGTACATATTTCAGTTGGTTCATGAAAAATCGGAATGCCGTATATCTTGGGGATGCATGGGGATGGGAAGCATGGGGATTTGAGAGATCCAGTACCATCCATGCGTCGCTTAACATAGCTTTCGGCTCGGAACACCCACCGTCTATCTCCGTGGGGTTGCCCTCTTGAAAGCGGGTATTTAGAAGCAGTCCTCCTTTTTTAAACCTCATCGGCACGAATCTTGTCAGACTCACAATTATGCCGAGCTCTGTCAAGATAGTCACTAAAAGTTTCAGAATTGTTGTATGGATTCTTTTCTCTGCCAGGAACCTTACAATGACAAGTTCGTATGCGCGCAAGAAGAGTTGCCGCGCTGATTTAGTGCATCCATGATATCGACAATCGGAGCTTTGCATGATCACGTCGCAATACTCATACTGCTTATCTGGTAAGACACCAAGGATTCCTTAAAATTATTAATCTCGAAATTAATAGAACGGCTAGCAGTTTATGATATATGCACAAACTCCCCTCCGAAATTGGCAGATCTGAACCCCCCTCATCTTTAGGTAAGACTAAGTATGAGTTCTGACTACCTACTAAAAGGGCACACTTCGAAAACGCTCATTAAACCGCGCCGTTAGGATAACAGCTTTTTTAGGTGCTCGTTTCCTATCTAATCCGGACATACCCCTTATTGAAGTCCAGACCTAGAAGAGCATGGATGATATCCGTCGTTATCGGAGAATCAACCTCGATGATGTTTCTCTCCTCATTAACAGTATGCTCAGACTGCCCAGATCACAGACAAATCTCCTAGTGCCTAAATGTTCGATTTAAACATAGTTCGTTTAGGCTTGATCGGGCACAAGGTTGAGGTGTGCCGGGACTGGCACTCAGTTTCACAACGTAGGTGTAGTTCGTTTGGCCGTTCGAGATACGAGGCAGGTGCCATTCCGTAATGTAAGTCCGCAAGGAGCCGCACTCATTCCTTGTCCACTTGGTAAAGCAACAAAGTTTGACAACAGTGAATGCTTGTGATTTCCAGGATGACGAGGCTGTATAGGGTGTTGCCCGGTTTATTGGGCATCCTGAAATCTTTATAAACAACGAGGGTAAACAATAGCTACAAGGAATCTAGTGCCTATAGCAACTTCTCGATGAGGATGAACTTAGCCTCCCACGTACATACGTAGATGCCTAAATGGCCGATATTGGGTTTGCTTAAAACAATTACGATACGGGTTCGACCACGAGTGCGTGAAACTCATTCATGGCAGTCGTAGGAAACTGAGGCTCCTCCGATCAAAGGTTTTACGTCGTTTCTTCTTAATTTGGATTCTCGGTTCTATTTGCATAGTTTTTTTTGTTTCTTTTATGGAATTTATAGCTAACTGAAGTCATCTAGCTTGGAACATTTTCTGTCCCTCAGACTGTTGACAAAGATTTTTCTTATTGCTACATAGTTTAAGTGTAGCTTTCACATTGGAGTCGTTTAAAGTTTTAAAAAGTAAATATAAGAAACGAAAACGTATATGAAAATATGTGGTACAGTTTTGCGGAGCATCTTAACTTGAATTTTTAATAATTAGTCATATTGTTAAAAATCTTCAAATCAATTTTTCAGGGAATTTGTTTAATGCAAATTACGAGTAATGAGTAAGCTTCGCTATTGGGGACTGTCCTCTCCTACTCTCGAATTAAATTTTTTCGTCCTTTCCAGAATGGCTCCGATAGCGGCTTGGCCCTCTCCACTGGCGGTGCAATCAAGATAAAGAGCGCGCGTAATTGTCAGGAATGCAGGTAGACAACCAGGCAAAGCATTACGATCGTATTGAAGAGCGACGATAATGCTACCGTAACTTAATCCAAACAGTGTTATTTCACTTTTTTCTATTTTTTTTATCCTAGAAATTATTGGCGTTTTTCTTTATATTTTCTTATCCAAATACCTTCCTAAGCCAGCACTACAACTTTATGGAAGCAATGTGCTCCCCTGATCAAGAACCCAGCTCTGCTTCTATTTTGCCAAGTAGACAACAGGCCCCACAACTGCAACGACAGGTATTCGATTCCCATTGCCCTGAAGTCACAACCCAGATCTGGACAACCGCATCTCCCACGAAGCCGGAAAAAAATATTCGAATATACTGGACTCGGGAGCGTATCTCTGTTCTTGTTCTGACCGCACTCGGGTGTATAGTACAGTGTGCCTCTTACTCCGTTCTACAGCCGTTCTATCCGCAGGTGGCGAGGCAAAAGGGCAACGATGCCACAGAAATCGGTATCGTGTTTTCCACGTTTCCTCTTATCGGATTCATGTCGAGTCCTTTGGCCGGAAAATTGGTAAGCATTTGACATGTACTACACAAAAATTTAGTGCGTATTGTATATATTTGCATTTAATGCGCCGTTGTTTAATTGTTTAAGTATATGCTATAAGTTCAAATATTACGATTCTCTATCGGCAAGCACATCGGATTTGATGTTCACATCGTTTCAATATTTATACGTTATACCAAAGAAACAGGATCTACAACGAGTATACGATATAATGTGTATCTTTGTGTTCCTTTGCTTGCGCAATTCGCAACTGGAAAAACCCTATCAAAGGATAACTCAATCAAGGGACACATTAAACCTCTATGATATATATCTAAAGAACTTCTATAGCAGTTTTCCAGATGCTAGGATACCCCTAACTATATGATGAGATTATCCTTTGCAATCACATACATCTATAAATTGGTGTGATTAGGTTTTTAATAAGATCAATACAATCCTTTACTGTGAAACTACTAGTGAACATTTGCGATGTGAACTGTTGCAATTTAAAACAATTTTATAAATGTGTCTGATGAATGCAAATATCTGTGCTATAGTAGACGAAAAAAAATCATAAAACCGATCAACCATTGAAAAGAAGCTGCTGTTGTTTATAATACAGAAACTAGAAAAAACGCATGTGTGTAGCAATGGTAGAAGGATTAAATCCGCCTACCTTTTTATAAATTTTTAAAAGGTCTTGGCGCTTTTCTTTTTCTTTAGAAACTATGTCTGAAACCCATCCTGTTTGAAAGATTACTTAGTTTCAAGCGAGCGTATTTTCACTCTAATATTCTAAATTGTTTCTTGACTAATTTGACGTTGTCAGGAGTTCGAATATCCGATGTATATTACGAGTTTATCCCACATTTAACAGAAATGGTAACACGACTATTCAGCGTGTGCACAATGAGCAAAACGTGAATACCTATAAAATATTTTTGGCAAAAACCATCATCTGAAATAAACAAAACAGTTTAACATTCACGCGTCAATATCCATTATGAATGAGAACGAAAACAGTTTTCGAATGCATAGCATAGATCCTATAGTTACGCCAAGACACCTAAAATGAGCTAAAATATTAATTAAGAGATCTATCAAATGTGATTAGTCCCAGACCCTTTTTTATCAAGAAAAAGTGCCATAATATATAAACGGCAACGTTGTTTAGAAATCATGGCAGTGAATAGGACACGAATAAAATTACTTCTTGAAATTCAGCATTCTAAAAACGCTTCCATATAATTGTTTATATTTCTCATATAAGAAGTCTTATTCTCATAAGACTCACGTAAAAATAAATTTATATGAGCACAACTAAGCTAACTGCTAAAGCTTGCTTATGCATAAGTAATCATTTGACAATATTCAGCAGAAATAATCTATGATAGACAATTACGTATACGAACTGTGGCAATCAGTGATGCAGGTTTATTACTATAGGATGGGTATTATTATGTAAGTTCACGCTTGCGGTTTCCGCGATGCTGTAGTGATGACATATTTACGGACCAAACCGACCCCTTGAAGTGGTCGGATCGGGCTGATTTTTTGTGGGCCATTAGAGTTACTTCTAGAAAAAGCTTCGCCTAACATAAAGTCGATCAGATGAATGCTTTTTTCATAAGGGGAGTGTTGTTTTTGGATTCTGTGGAGCGTAATCATAATTTAGATAAATTGTCTTTTGCAATTTTGCAAGATTTGCTTTTTATAGGGTTTTCTCACATACATCCATAAGGGAGATGTGGGGCCCGCGGTAAGCTAACTTTTGGTAAGGTTTTTGTTTAAAAGTCTTTTCTTTTAAATAGTAGCCGAAAATTTACATGGTGGTCTATGTAAGAAGAGGGTCGTACTTGATACTAATTGAAAGTTTTGAAGAAGAAGACCTGAAGCAAAATGCAATGTACGTTTTTTTAGATATTATATGTAATTATTTCTCAGAGAACAAATTCGTAAGCCTTAGTGACCTCCTAAGAACAGAATCAATAGGTTAGCCGGCTTTACCAGCGGCAACATTTAAAGCCATGAGGCCGACTTTGTTCTCATATGTCCCTATTTAGGTGGGTCCTGAAAACAGAGTCAATCAACACTAAAGGAAACTCGTAATCAGGTTACAGAACTGTATCGACTTATCATAAACGAAACAATTAGCTGAGCTCCTGGCAACCCTATTCAAACGGGCTACAAAAGGCTAACGCTTAGACGAAGTAGAGTAATTGCAACGGGATAATTGTTAATGCATACTCAACTTATAGTTTTTCGTTAGCCTAGATGAGTGAATAAAAAAACAGGCGCGAAGCGAAGTTGGCAGGTCCGTTTAGTAATACGTAACAGTTAACTACCTTCAATCGTACACGTTCAACAACACGATTTGTATAAAAATACACAAAGACAAAATGTGAGTAGCGTATGAAAAGATCGACGACGAATGCTCATTCAAATACTATCTGGGTTGTAGGCTTAATTCATTAACCAACAAGTGTCAGGGAGGCGCATAGCGAAGCTGATACTAGTATATTATATTTAACTCAACATGAGCCATTTGCAGCAAATAAACAGAACATTTAGAATTAACTTTTGCACTATCAGGCTGCCAATATTTTTGGTGTCAAATTTAGCAGATCCAGATCTTTAGCGATTTTTGTATCTAAAATTACTGCAGTGAATAAATTCGCAAAGAATACTTTGCTGGAATTAGGCAGGCCTACGGAGTAAATTGTAAAGTAATTGATAGAACCTCTATTTATTCACACTAATGAAGAAGGGTATATATAATAAACATACTAGATACTAAGACAATTGTAATCATCAATCGAATAAGTTTACAAATATTATGTGAGGGGAATTTAACTTTATTTTAACATAGGTATTATATAGGGTATAGGGATAGATGGCTTCGATATTTATTACTTCATTTTCAATAATTTGACCCACAATACAATCGTGCAAGGTACGCCTGGTCTCTAACGTCTACCCAGCCCTAAAATGACCTTTTACACTGAGAAAACTGATTCACTTGTTTGTAAATATTACTAAAATCTTGCTGCCACGAACACTATTTACACAGGCTTGAACGGCATGTATGATAATTAGAGACCTCAGAATTTGTTACTTTACCGGTTTGAAGATTTAGAACAGCTTTCTAGACATGAGCCTTTCATAATGACTGCCGTGTGATGTGGTTGGCCACTTCTGCCTGGATTAGAAAGAGCGTAGATTTGGCGATGCAAATCACGTTGAGAGAGACAATGATCCTGCTTTCAAACCAAAAACCTATATAAATCATCATGTACCACAAGTTATTGCTAGCAAAAAAAATTATGGCAAACCTAGAAAACTTTGCATGGCTTAAAGCATTACTGAGCGTATTATTATAAGCTTCTTCAAATTAAAAAAAAATCTTCAAGTACAACATACTACTGGAATTAATTCACTAAGTCACCCATCGACTTCTGAGGAATTTCTTTCGACGGAAAAGGACCTCGGAATACAGCCCCATATTCGCTGTTTGGGGCAGACTGGCATACAAAAGCCCTCTGCACAGTGGTGGCCTTACAAAGAATACGACAATTGATGTCTTCAATCTGTTTATAGACAATGATGGGTTAATCAGGATGAGATGCTATTTTCAGTTCATGGAAATTCCCGTTCGAAATTCGTTATTTTACTTCGGTTATTTATCTATCCACCTACACGATCGATAACCACGGATCTCCAATGAACGTTAAATATGAAGGTGGAGGCAGTGTAAAACTTCAAACAGTATTTTTTCAAGTCTCCTTTTTGTTTGTTTGATTGATTATACGAAAAAATATGAGTTGACTCAAATGTAAGCCCAGGCTTAGAAAAAGCTGTTGGTAGTAAAAAAACTATTTTCATTGGTTTTTGTGCGTAATCGCTGATCAAAGAGCGTTGGCTAAACAGATCAATGGATGACATACGAACTCCTATATGTCTCTTGCTTGCAATGTTTGTCTTCGCGAATATTCCTTTAGAACCCTCTGTGAGTAAGAGGCCCGCTAATCTAACTGAATTATGGAAGCAGACCGAAATATTCTCTAAAGCTTCTAGAATCATGAAACAGAAGAGTATCCTTTTTATGGCAATTAAACACTTTGAAGGAGACACGGCACGGCAACATTGTTGGAATAAAAAACCATAGCTATTATCAAAGTCAACCCAAGATTAGGTAAGGAAGTTAAGAACGGACACAGAATAGAGCCGGGACGTGGCGAATAGAACTTATACTAGATTTCTACACATAAGTAATAATAGCTCTACTGATCGAGCAGACAAACTACTGAGCACGCTTCTTTAATGCCGTTACGTATGTCATTATTAGCGTTTAGGATGTAACTCAAATAAATATTGAACGTCCTGTGAGAAGTTTTAGCAGCTCCGCGAATAACTAACTGCTTCTTACGCGACCGAAAAATTTAGTAGAGAAATTGAAGTAAACTGTACCTCTTTTTTGCGTGATAATTAGAATCGAATTTATTTTGTCTTAGTTCTCAATACATCAAGAGAAAGAATATTGTATACTGCGTATAAAACAACACCGTGAAATTTTTCTTTATTGGTACGTCGGAGGAGAGTTGTTACTTTTTGTGGGTACATCCCTCTGGTTCACTACTAACGACTGCGCACACATTCACACAGAACAGAGTAAAGAAGTCTGTGTGACGTTTTTCATCTATATGTTTCTTCTCTGCCTTGCAGTCACCAGTTATTGAAGAGTCCTGATACAACTATACATAGACACATAAAGAATATTTTAGGCATAATATTAATAACAAGTGAGAATGTAAGAATTTTGGGTTAATAATGTTAGCTTACCGGCCATTTATTACTTCTCTGATTGTTTCCTACATAATTAAATTAATTATAAGGGTTGTATTTTCCTTATTATATTTTATCATCCATTTAAAGAGTGGACTCTTTTTGATTTAAATATTCTATTAGAATATTTCTTTTTAAATTTAGCTAAATTAACATTGCATAGAACATTAACCTGCATTAACAGATTCACCTGAAGCTCGACAGTTATTATGTTCTCATACTTCTTTTTCATAAGCCGTTTGCAAGATGAATGCTAATACCACATATATACTCCTGATTCCAGTTGACCATGCAATATTTAATGTCACGATGAAAGAGTATTGCTAGAAAAGAAGGCCGCAAGGTTTGTTTAGCTCTAGGCGTTCGTTGTGATAGTTCGAGAAACATTTCAAGTTGCACTCTTAGTGCCTTTTCAGTCTTATTCATCATTGCTTCTTGATCCTTACAAATCACTATCAACTAATGTGAAGTTAGAAGTAATTGACTTTCGCTATCTTAAGTTCCTCAAACAACTCACAGACTGGTGCTACGGCAATCGAAAGCCCGCAGTCGGTTTATTCGATGACAACACCAGACCTCATTGCTACGTCTCAACTACTTTCTAAATTGAGCAAAAGAATATCTAACGTGGGCCTCAATTCTCTTATTCTCCCAACTTAAGTCCGTAAGTGTATATGGGGTTTTCCATACCCCAAAAGAAGACAACTGGTAGGCAAACATATTCCACTCATACCTCAAGAAGTCATAGACAGAGAAGTTACATATGGGGGCGCGGATGGTAATTTTGTAGCTATCCAAAAGCAACAAGAGCGCTAAAACAAATGAGTAAAAAATAAAGGAGAACACCTTTAACACATATTAATCACCATTCTAACCCAGCTAGATCAAAAGTTTCAATTTCAAAACCCGCTGGATTCGCTGTGTAACAGTCCAATAACACGCCCTGCATATGACCTTAGCAGATTTTTTAGATTTTTCATTCTAAACCCTAGCATAATCTTAAACAAAAAAAGCATTAATCCTAGTTGACATTAACAGTAGCGTTTTTAGATTAGTGAATCTGAATAGATCCTCAGAAGTTTCAAATTTGCCCTATACAACGATTTCTCGTAAACACCTTTTCATGTTCGGATAAAACTTTCAACTTCAAAATATTAACATCGGAAAACGAAAAACAGCCAGAGAACTGCTGTGGTGAGTATGAGTTTATTTCACTGTCTTGAGCATACGTTAATACAAAGTGTTAACTATTTCGCCAAAAAGTATCGTACATATTGTGGTAGGACTATAACCGTTTTGTACACACGGCAAACTAACGATTCTATAAATTCAAGAAGGTACAATAATATTAAATTCTCATAAGAGCAAAGAATGATAATCGGATCTACACTTCTACCTACTGACATATCATGCCTCTGATTTTTCTAAGAATGTGACCTTCGTAATAAATTAATTTTACTTTTCTATAGAAAGAAGGTAAGGTCGTGGAATGGCCGAGTTAAAAAAGCAGTTCGTAAATAGCAAACCACGAGCTGTTTTAGCCGAGGTATTTATCTACAAATCAAACGTAATGAACGGAATATTTCTTCTTATTCGAATGATGGACCATGCTTGAACTTACTTATACTAATATAACGCTGATTTTGTGAGAGAACTGAAACAGGAGGGCTCCTATTTTAATATGAGATACTACAAGCTCACCAAGGATTTTTTGTGTTGCTGTCAAGGATAGCAAAAGTTCAAAAAATACATCAGTTCGTTGGTGGAACTCAATGAGCCATTTTGATACTATTATTATATGTAAAATTTTTATTCAAGTATCTTTAAGTACGGCAAGTTAGTCCACTAACTACATTAATATGTATGGCTATAACAACTTTAGAATTTAAATATTTTAACCTATACAAGTAACACAAAGTTGTTCCATTTCATCTGATTATAGCGTTAAATGCGATATTTTCGAACAAAGAGTGAAATACATACTGAATGTTTCATATTTATTATTGTAACTCCTCTTTTGTTTATAGTGCTTAGTTGCACGGTTTAAGAAAATGACATGATTAAAAACACATGGTTTTCAATATATACTCAAAAGCTAGGAACTTGATTTTTCCAATGCTTTAGACGATTCTTTTTCGTGCCGTGGTAGCACCCTCGATATCAATATTTCCCCAGATCCCATGGTTCATTGAATTCGTTACAAAGGAGGTCAAGGTTTGGTTAATATCTTGCAGAGCTAACGAAACTTTTAGATACATTTGTCGCGCCTAGAAAAACCTATTGTGGCTTTTTCTTTAATTTTATTATCTATTTTTCGTTTACGTATTAGGCATTTATTCACCACTTTAAAGGCAGCGTCGTCAAAGTCAACCTTCCCTATCTTTATCGTTCTCTACTTCATTTGTCGAGTTTGCAAATTTTACAGGCTTGTTCTTATAAAAAAAAAAAGCACACAAGCCTATGTATTACCACAAAAATCGTTGCGTAGAAACAATTCCTTGGATTAGCAAGACAAGAAACTGAAATTGTGCCGGCGTTAAATGATGCAAAATTATCAGCCGGCGAAGACGTTTGGAGACTGTTTAAATACTATTGTCCTGGTCCACCAGCGGTGACCGTAATGAACACGAAACAGACATTCAGCTTGATGGGCCATAGGTGGAACAGTGGGACAACTAAATATAAGTCCAGCAAAATAAATACACAAAAAGCGATATATAGATAAAGAAACTTTTGAATAAAGCAGAAAAATAATTGAATCGTTTCTGGATTAGTATGCAATATGCCAATAATGTAATACTGGGCACCAAGTAATTCTTGCCCTAACTGTCTTCCTTTATCTAGCTATCATCTGGAATTGCTCCGAAGTCGGTGCTGATCGTCGGGCTTACCATAGATGGCGTATTTCTTTCAACAATGGGATCACTATCGTTAATTAAGAATAGTACAGGATTTTTTGTGGCGTCCATGATTACGCGATTGCTTGAAGCTGTCGGATTTTCCATTTGCCTGACCTGCTACAATACGATGATTGGAGCGCAATTTCCAGATCGTTTGCGCATCATGGTGGTACGTTACCGATTATTTAAAATGTTTACAAAGTATGAGTGTCATCTTCATTTTTTATTGAAAATCTGAAGTATTTCTGCTGTTATTTTGGCTGTTTGGCCGCATAGTCACGTTATTCAAGATAAAAGGTAAGGATATTTTGGCATCAACTACATGACAGGAATTCATAGAATTCTGTCGAACCGGTTCTTAACAACCACTACTGATTGTGTGGTATAACCAGCATCCTATCATACATATTTTATGACTAAATGTGTTTATTTTTTAAATGATTAATAAATAAAGGTTTAACTTTTAGCCTCTTGTGGAAACAGTATTTGGTTTCGGAATCATGATTGGACCAGCAGTGGGCAGCGTACTGTACGATGTAAGTTCTTTTGCCTTTAATATTTTTTGGTCATTTGATGACCTGCTATAAACATTATTCGTATGAAACTGGCTTATCAATCCATATAGTTCGCTGTAAATGTAATAATATCTGAAAACTATGTTTTTCTTACTGCACTTACTGCAAATTGTTAAAATAGCAATACGAAACGAGCTGTAAACTCACTTTTATGTGCGATTGCAGCCAGCATTTTTCAACCGGGTTGATAAGGACCCAGTTTCGGTCTGCTAATAAAATACTCATTAGTTTGTTACCCATTGTAGTTCATGCTCTACCCGATCTATGGATGATAAAAAACAGACTTTTGCAACAAATGAAAGCGAACATGCCGCCCTCTGACAGACCACGTTGTATCAATCACTCCAGTTTAACAGTTCTCTGAAAAAGCAAAAAGACTGCAAAGGACTTTTTATTATTTTTACATACTAATCACTACAGTAACAACATTGTTACCCCACTTATGAAATTGGCATATTAAAAAGCAAAGAACAACGGATGAGGCGTTTACCCACGTTAAACCAGAAACCGTTTTGTACCTATATTAAGTTTTGACAGGCACTAGCTTCGCAATACTAGTGGCGTTTGGCCTGTTTCGAGTTTCATACCTGTTACGGCCTTTAAGCAGTCTAACCTTGGCTCATTATTACTCGAAACTGATGCGAAGACTAGTTTTTTGAAGATTAATGCGATGGAATGCTGCCAAGAGAAATGTGGGCCAACAACTCGTCCATGAAGATGATGTTGTTTCCACGATTATGTGGCGAAAATGCTTTGATTAAAGATGTATTGGGCATTGTAAGGTTAAAGCACACCACACATTGCGGTGTTAAAAAAGAAACTTTTCAACCGTACAAAGAAATTGGAATATTAATTTTGTGACTTTGGCACTATTTAAGGTTTCACTTATATGTCGAAAAAATATCCAGCCAAACAAAATGTGGTACTTATCAATTATAATGTTTAAATAAACGTACTCTCCAAGTTTATTGCATTTACTGAACCGTTTGTACAATATAAGACTTTACGTGCATTCATCATAAAACGTTTCTAATGTTTCTGTACATACACAATTAAACCTACGCATTCGGTCTTATTGGGCTAGTTAGCAATATTTACTATATTGCATTCACTGGAACCCTGTACCGACGATCGCATGAACCTTCAGATGGTTTGTACTCTTAAATTTACATCTATGAGAGCCAAGGTGAATGCTAAAATGGATTTCTTTATTTAAGGATTAACGACCACGTCAGTACGCAATTAGTAAGTAGCGCTGCTTCTCTCAACGTCGATGCTAGTCATGTCAAAAAGAGCTAATGGAGTTACTTTTTGAGCTAGAAACATCGACAGTCGATCATTAGTCCATAAAACAATTGTGACATTCGCCGTTTGTTGAAAATGATTAGAACAGCCGCACCGAGTCCACTCATACATTTTACAGTGGCTCATATGCGAGCAGTACGTAGTGCCTATGGAAAGTGGGACAATCATTTTGACCTTAGCAACACAGAGAATTCGGTATGTTTATTATGAAGGCTATAATAGAGCATATCTTCACACATGTCCCTTATCCATACCCACAGAAAATTACATATGTTCGTAACAAGCAGCCCTTTTAGCTAAAGTTCTAAAATGATTTGTGGCCATCTTTAAGAATTATTTTCTTATTGTCAAATAAGTATTGGCCGGTTTTATCATTTCTCAGGCCTACCCATTATGACTCTTATTTGTGAAAATCTAATGTTTATAAGCTAGCATGTAACTCAAATAAGATCGCAAAACCATGATCTTAGCCTGGGACTGTACTTACTGTGTTTTACAAGTATAATATAACAATACTTAATGAAAAAGTAAATGCGTCGAGGCTCATTTGCCGAACCATCGTCAACTATTAGATGAAACAGCTGGCGATCCTCCCATCCCTAGAAGATGTCTTTTCTGGCGACCTGTGAGACGTATGTGATCATAATAAGTATAACATATCTTCTCATCACCACTACTATCGTAAACTGGCTGCCCTCTTCTATTTTAAATAAAGATAAATAATGCAAGGTGCTTATAACAGATGACTGCTTTATGCTATAGTAGTTGAGGCCTGTAAGTGTTAAAAGCCATGCCAATACTGCATCAGCCGCCGCTACTTATATTGCATAAGTGTAACGACTGACGCAGCACTTTTGAACTTATATATAACTTATATATAAATATATAACATTATATACTTACGTAAAGAGGCAGATTTATACATGTTGATCTTGTATAATACGATCGCAAATAGTAGCTCTCAAACCAGTTCATTATCTCACCCAAAACTGGACAAAACAGCGAACAAAGATCCTCGTCGATGCGACTTGCTAGAGGGAAATAAATGTGCATCATTATATTTGTGAAGATTTGATCTGTACTTGAATACTTTTAAAATATTTGCGGGAGCAGCTTAATATCTTCTGTTTAAAGCGTTGAAGCAAACAATATTAGGCTAGTGCTTCTGAGTAATGGCTACCCTTTGATGCTTCGGAATCGCCTAATGAAGTTAGCCAGAAGTTAAACTGAAAATACGTTAAAGATATCTTGCTGCTTAAATAAAATACTCAAACGCAGAGCATACGTGATACTGTATCATATTCGCAAGATTTATGTTTGCAATATGCTATTTTAGAACACTGCGTCATGTTTCTATTTGTATAATTTTTTCGTAGAGATTGATATTGATAAATTAAATACATATTTTTTAGAAAATTAGGTCTTTGATCAACAAATACATATCTCATAAAACCAAGTACTTAGGCCAGCTAATATGGAAATATTATACATACCTACGTTGAGTGTGTAATTAAAATATATGTTAATGATTACAATTATAATACTGTAGTACAGTTAGAAATGCAGCTAGTAAGATAGATATGTTTATGAGCACCTGAAATGTAATGTCAGATATTTTAGTTTCATGTTCATTGTTTTTCAGAGCACGTTTTTCTTAAACCTAATTTATTTTTATATAATTTATCGCATAAAATTTAAAGGCTAATTTATGGAACCTACAAATGATATCAAATATGATAGAGTTATGAAGTGCGAAAACGAGAAAAACAAAAATGGTATATTTAGGTTTATTATGGAATAATTAATATAAGTGACTAATACTTATGCCAATTTTTCATCGGCATAGATTGGGGGATACCAACTTCCGTTTATCGTGTTCGGCGCGTGTAGCTTGACATTTGCTTGTCTTGCAATAGTCATTCTGCCTAATGAAATGCGAACAAATGAAAATGCAGAGAGAACGAAAAACACTAAAGAAAAGGAAAAAAGCTGTGATATGAAAGGCTTGGCTCACCCGCTCAAAATAAAGGTACAAAACTTAAAGGTTAATTTAGTCAAATTGTTTATACAAACTGGACGCAATTACAAACAGTATAATCTATACGAAAAACAATCATATGCAATTAGTGCTTTGCTTTTTTTTAATTAAGAAGTTAAAACATTCTTATTCTCTTTTTCACTTCGCTAGGAGATAATGATTGTATACAAATTAATAAAATACAACGACCATTGATGCCTAGTAGTATTACTTTCTTTTTCGGAATATCATTATTATTTAGAAAATTCTAACGTATATTTTAACGTATATTTTGATGAAGCTAATATCAAACACACTTGAGATAATTATGCAATTTGAGTCATGAATTTTTTCAGCCATCAAGTTTTTTTTTGGATTCTACTCTCATACTTTATTTAATTTTTTCAGAGCTTATTATGTGAATGGCGCGTTATCTGTGATATACTAGCCGTGTTTGTGTGCTGCTTCGTAATTGGATTTAATGGAGCTACCCTTGCCTTACGAACCAAGGATTTAGGCGTATCATCCGCCTCGCAGAGCTCTCTGGTATTCCTAACGTACGGAGTTGTCTATGCCATTTCTAGCCTGGCCAACGGATTCCTTTCTAACCAAGTGGTTAGAATTTTTGTAACTTTTATTTTATAGGTGATCTAAACAGACTGTAGGCGGGAGAGCAGAGCGGAAATGGGCAGAAAAACAGCCTGGTCGGACGATTAATTCGCTACACTAGAAGAAACCCTTTCATCAAAAAAAGAGATTCTACATTAGTTGGATGGAGGTAGAATAAATTACTAAATTCTTGTTATTATTAGACCCTGTGACAATAGTCCGGTGACTCCGCTGCAATGAAGCCGCTACCGTGCTCCTGTACCGTTTATTTAATTTTACCAAATGGAAATTATCGTGAATTTCAAAATTCCACTACGCAATTATTAGAGCATCCCTTCAAGGGCTTAGTATATAATTCTTTGTTCTATTGTAACAGGGGTATGTCAAAGCGGAATATTAATTGCTCTTTGGCAAGGCTTACGCATCAATTTCTTTTAGACTTGATGCAAGGAGATGGCAGATGATGGCCTGTGAGTGCCTATCAGCATAGCATATTCCTATTCAAATGTAAGCAAACCGATGCGCAAACCTAACAAGAGATCATGCTTATTGAGATTCCTTTTGGATAAGCCTCTTCTTTCTTCCAGACTTTAGATCTTTGCGGGGTATGACTACTAGAGCGAGCAGTGGAGCAGCGTACATCTGCAATGAATAATTGTGCATTACTAATCATACGTATGAATTCATGTTCGCCTAGGCCGCAAAGTTCGCAAAAGGAACTGACTTTGCCATTCTTCTATTGCTAGCAAAAAAGACCTTTGACTCGACTTTTAACCTTAACACCTTATGCAACGGTTGCTTTCTTTCTAGAACATACTCGAACGTCTCCTCCTTCCTTTTGTATAGGCGGAAAACCTATTCCGGTTTTTCCGATGTTGGACGTCCATACAACTGTTTTTTGAAAATCTTTCCCTATGATCAGTTGTCTCACCAACGAGTCTAACCATGTTTATGCATACGGGCATGTGCTTCGCGCTCTCAGTAGCATCAAGTCGTTCGACCACCTGTCATATCTTTCCCTAGTACTCGAATTGTTATCACCAGCTGTGTTACCGCAAGCTTAACACAGTTTTGTGTTTGGCTGGCAGGACCGAACGCTCACTGGCACTCAAGCTTATACAGTCAGTTTTTATTTTGATATAGCATATCATATTACCTCATTCTCTATTTCGATGGTAAAAAGAATTGACTCATTTAGAGCACTAAACTATATAGCTCTCTATAAACTCAAGGAATTTATTTAGTATATAACTTGACTGAATAGTTTAGTTATCAAAAGTGGGGTCATTAACATAACTCGTTGCGAACATTAATTAAAAGATTCTTACTTTACATTTTCAGACAGATTGTCGCCTGCTCGTGCTTCTTGGAGGAGTGATCTTTTGTACGGGTCTCGCAACCCTTGGCCCAATGCCAATGCTTCCTATAAAACCGTACGAAGACTTTTTTTGTTTTTATTGCCTCTAACTGTTAAAAAAAATTAATTATCGAGCTCAAAATATTCATAGCAATACACGTCTTTGAATGTTCTTTAAGTTAGTAACAGCTGTATGAAACGAAATGCAATTGTCCCACCATTCCAGATATGCATGTATTACTTATTCACTTGAAACGTATTCACAAACATTTCGAATGCATATATCTATAGTTATGAAGATTTTTTCTAGCACTATATTCGCAGAAGTCTGGATTGGATGCTCTTACGTGCGCTATTATTATTATTACTTAAGTATTACGCATAATTATTTTTACATACGAAGCAGGAGGTCACATTGCATTAGTTTATTAATTCCTACTGTCCTATTGATTAGCTTAGCTTTACTAAAATTTTTTTGCTGGAAAATATGAATTCTATAAAATCTCATTTCAAGCCGAACATTTTATATCGAAAATAACTCTATAATAAGCATCTCGAATATTTGTAACACTCCTCATACGTTATTCGAGCAAAGTGCTTTTCTCCATTTCAGGAGAGTTGTTCATACACATTCTAAGCCACGTCATAGGCTTGAACAAGCAATGACAGTTGTATATGCAAGTTTTGTCTAATATTAAATGCCAATTGCAGTTCAATGCGGTTTCAGCCAATAATCTCTGATATGACTACTCTAACTATGAATTGTCTTACATTGTTGTAGGTCATGGTGGCTTCTTATGCTGAGTCAAGCTTTAATGGGTATAGGCAATGGAGCTATATACAACCTTAGTTATGTGCATACGCTTAAATACGTTATGTAAGTATTATAAGTTTATTATGTATTCTATTCACATTTACCAGATGATGAGCAAGACAATGAGTTGTGTACGTGTAAGCTCAAAGTAATGCAAAACTACATATATATTTTTAGAAGAATCAGAAAAAGACAATCTCCTTTTAGCTTACTTTTTAACTTTAAGTCCAGCAACACTTCCCTGCTAAAATAGTTTATTCGGTTTTCCACGGTCTTACTCTAAAGTTCAAACAATATATATATTAATCCCCAAAAAAAGAAGATCGGGTGAGTTTGATTAAGTAATAATTTCACACGTCAGGCCTAATGCCCGGTCATGTGATAAAATTGTGTGGGTCTGTGTTTACTTGGAAGTATTCTTGTCCATTTTTTGATTAAATTTTTCCAGTTGAGTCGAGTCACTACAATATTTACGATTTCGCAGCGCTAGGTAGCTTAGGGCAGAGTATTCCTTTTAAAAGCATTGTTATAAACGATGTATATTTCATCCCAAGCATTGATCACGTGCTAAAAAGATTTCTTCTTTGCGATGCAAGAAACGATATCATATAGTGAGACTGTTGGCCTTGGCGCTTTTACTGAATCCGCGTGGGACTCGTCATCCTACTTTTAAAATATTTCCCAAATCATTACATCGCGGCCTACAAGTGTGCAATCTGGATATTTCAAAGATGCCGTAATCAGGATGTGCCCTAACAAGGCCGCTGGTTTAGGATTGGTCGTGAACCAAACTTTGTCCTTCTGGCATCTTGCTGGACTGCCCTCTTAAATGGCTGCTCTGGTCTCATACCCAATGACTGGCGCAGGCGCTACGCGTCCTGAATATCAAAAGCGAAAGGCGATTCTAGAAAATATTTAAGCTGGCGCAATATCGTTAACACAAGCTGCTCGTACAAGCTTCTGGCCTTCCTTCTGACCGATCATCTCTCGCGAGTTCTTAGTAAATCGAATGGTTATTCCAAAGGAGGCGCAGCACGGTTTTCGCGCCCACTGTTTTGTGCTTTTCGCCTGCTCCATACTTTCAGATCGCATTCTATTTACTTTAGGCATGGAAACGGACATTACCATCACATCGTATCTGTAGACTTTTAAGCAATATTTAATGCAGCACTAAGAGCTGAGATCTTTTTTTGAGCTTACTCAGACGGGTCTTCCTTTTTGGTTCAAAAAAATCATCGTCATACTTAAATGGAAGCAAGTTACAACGGACGATGGCATCACGTGTAATCTATTTAATCAAATCTAGATAGATCAGGGCGATGAGCTTGTGCCCTGCTTTTTGCTGTAGTTTTTAGCGACCTGCTTAGTGTCATTAAAAACCGGCATATTGAAGTTGATGTGCTGTTTTATCCTAATGACCTTACAGTATTTACAGTACAGAGGTTGCTTTCACCTTCAGCATAGGTGTTCTTTGCGCTTTAATGGAGGATAATCTGGCATAGGAAGTGAGTATTCGAAAAATTAAGGCAATGAAGACACTACTGATACCGATGGGCGCTACACTCTCGTACCAAAAAGCTACAATACGTATATTTACTCGTTCACTAACTAGGGTGTTACCTTCTCCGCATGTCCGGATGTCGCATCGTAGAGCAATAACAACTCAAGAAACATAGTAGAAACATTCGTAGCAATCTTGGCGGCTTATATATAATTTAGGTTATTAGTGAAAGCTGTGCTAATTTTTTTCCGTGCTGTGGATAACCCTGCATTCTCAGCAAACGTTCTCGTTATCCATTCGCTACTAGAGTCGCCTGGTTCATCAACTTTCTTCAATCCCGTTGTTGTCTTTAACCCCCAAAGTCACAAACCGTATGTGGCTCAAAAGATTTGCGAAAGAGATTATATTTGCCAAAAAACGGCAGCCTATAAAAATCCTTCATCCACATTCTGATGGAGCAATCTGTAAACTATATATATAAACCTCGAAAAAAAGATTTTAAAACAAAAAATTTATTTTAAATAAAGAAAAGTCAAACAGGATCTATATATATATGTCCAGTTTTACTTTGTTTTTTTTTGTAATTTTTTCGAGATTATTTTCCTAATAAAGTTATCACCGGGTTAATTTCGCTAAAATGATCAAAGTAACGTTTGTGCTCCTTTATTCTTATGACGTAGCAATCAGCTCAACTACCCGTCTAAGGCCCCAACGTACGCGCTTGTAGCAAGCCTATACTCCATGGCCTTTTTTTTAGGCGCATTTCTTGGGCCATTTTTGGGAGGAGTTCTGTTCGATGTTGTGGGATATCGTTGGGCTACTACCGTAGTACTTCTTGTTGTTCTCATTCCGGTACGTATATTACAAAATAACTTAACTACTCTATAACCATTTTCTCTATTCAGATAATTTTATCTATACTGCCATACATAAGCCTATTCACTGAAGAAAAGATGCACAATTAACGTTTTTGTCCTTGGTAGATCATCAACAAGCGCTTTGTTTGCCATGGAATGAGATCTAATCGATACTATGTATAATCAATGATACGATTACGCGACTCTCTACGGTGTTATAAACGAAAGGAAAACTAATGGTCTAATACTAGGATTTAGAATAAAACATGAAAATACATACTTTTGTCTTATCTGCAGCTTCTCATCTATCATTAAACTACCAACTCGCTAGCACTCGTTTGTGCCATTTATAGAGAACTGAAAACAAATTAAGGTCTCACGTAAGAGACTTGAGAAACAGGTACACGGCAAACATATATATATATAATATATGTGTGCCGGCAAACAATATAATAATCCGCTTTCTCTTACCGCTGTTTGCTTTATATATTAAAACTTTGTCCAAGAAATTAGATAAAGAGAAGTCACACAGTTAAGCAAGAAAGGTAGGAAAAGTTAACTTGAAACTTTCTATATTTCAGATGATACCAACGTATCCCCTGGTCATCCGAGATCATACACGCGGCGTTCTTCAAAGCACACCACTCAGCAGGGAGGCAATTTAATTAGTTAGCTTTACGGATGGTCAATCGACTTAATAGGACAGTTATGCATCAATATCTGTTGTAGTAGAAGTGACGACAACTTACAGCCTTCATAAAGCCAATTTCTGATGTATCTTGTGACTGACAGGTTTAAAGTAAGAACAACGAGTACCTGCGAGAAATAGTTGTTATTGAAGGTGCTAATATTTTGGAGTATGCCCTGACTTCTGCATCAAACTGCGCAAGCCGCTATTGCGCGAAGCAAAAACACAAAAAAAAACAAGATTGTACATATCGAAATAGTAACGCACTTTATTTAACAATCAATAAATAGTAATATATGGGCATTCTGTTTTATGGTTTCATACTTCCTCGACGCTTACCAAACTTGTGGTATGTTTGCTTTGAATAGTTTGGTGATTTTCTTATTCCGCACGATATCATTTTCCATGCCAGCAAACAACCGATGCGTGGCGCGTGACCATCGATGGCTTCCTATTAATTAGTTTTTGTATATCAACAGCTGCTGGTGTAGCCGTACCGGAGGTTAGAATCCAAGATTGTTGTTGTTGTGAACGGATTCATATCGCTTGTCGGAACACTGTCGTTGCACTTTATGGTCTGCTGGATTAGGTGCCAATTCATAGTTGCAAATGGCGATTTCCTGTCTATACGCCTAAAAACATCGCAGTAAAAACAATTGTAAGCATAACGCATTAATAAATAGGTGTCTAAAATAGGCTGGTAGGTAATAGTTCGTGAGATTTTCTTTAACTTTGACAACATTTTAAAAAATAGGTTTACCTTTTATTCTAAGATTGCCCTCACCGTCCACTATATTTCCATTGTACAGCTACGTACGGAAATAGTCTATCCGTCCACTGTAGTTTCGTCAGCTATTTAATAAGTGCAAAGTAACGAATATTTCAGAACTGTTGCAATTCAAACCATACAATGGGGTGTATTTTAAACACTCATAGTAGCTTAATTGATGAGGAAATATGTACTTTTAAGGCAAAACTATATTATGTTTTGTTTTACACCCTGTGGCTTATTTTTTATAGTTGTAAGCGCAATAGATCACATTTTTTCAGTATACAAGCAACGCTTATTCGTTCTACTATCAAAGCAAATAGACTTCCTGTTTAAATTAGAAATACATGTGCAGTTCAAATAGATACATCTTGGTATGTATCTAAAGTTGCTTCAGTTCAATTGTACGACTTGTATTTATTGTACGTGGAAGTAAGATCTCATGTTGTTCATACGCGCACACGCTTATTATTATAGCCAAGATGGCTTTATTTAACCGAAGTCCTCATAATTATAATATATATTCGCATGCACACCTAATTTATCATTTGCACAGCATGCAGTATTGTCTCTTTTGCTTCAGTGAAAACCATATGGAGTGTAATTATGCAGAGAAGTTACATCAGTAGAGTGATGTTTTGTCACCAGCTGTTTCAAGTCGTCCCTCAAGCCATCTTCATACTTTGCTTACATACCTTAAATGAATCGTCGTCAAAAATAACTGGGTTCGATACCGCTTTGCAGCTCATTGAATTTGCTAAAAGCACCTTGTTTTGCTCAACTTCGTCGAATGGCGGCTCTAGCCGAACTGCACCGAACAATGTTATCATCCAGTAGCGCGTAAGTATTTTATGATAATGAGACCTAGCGGCAGCTTAAAATAAAGGAAAACGTAGTCAAAAAACAATAAAGTTTGTGGGTGTGCATACTTACGACAGCATTTTCCTTGCAAATTAGTATGCCAGTCACGGTGTTACCCAAAAATATTGGTATAGAAAACCATCAACTTACCTCAGTAAACTCCCCTTTTAGTCCAATATAAACTATTTTTGTGGTGTCCGCTCCAAAGCTTTTCGGAAAATGAAGGGTGAGGTGGTGCACATTAGCAAACTTCACAATCCTGGTGAATAACAAGGACAATAATTAGTATGCCTAAAATTAATTTTCTACTACTAAACTAATTTTTTTCTCAATGTAACACACTAGTTGATTACCTACCAAGCACTCGAACCAGTTCGACGTCCCAAGAAAATTACTAGACGCTTTTTTTTTGAGGTAAAGGGTTGAGATTTTCAGAAGTGCTTTCAAGCTTTTTAGGCCCGAGGTCCACTTGCACAGTCATTGCCTAGTTATAATACCAGAATACATGCTGATGCAACCTTGTAATTTCATATAGATACCCTATGTTTAAAGAATATATGTTCCGCCGTTTATAGAATACCCTTATTGTAATGTTTAACCTGTATCTGTATTTATAAAAACTAAAAACTTATTAAACTACTTGCAATACATACTTCGTGGGGTACTCGAGCGTTCCATCGATGTCCCTGCTTAGCTCAAACTCTTGGTCTGGTTCGGCAGCTGCATCATCAAAGGACATGTTGGGCCGATTTTTAAAAAGGCGCAAAGCTGACGGATGGAAATCGCCTTCACCTCCAACGACAATAATCCCTTTCAGTTTAACATTACCCGTAAAAGGGACAGAAAATAAGAGCTCCTCATCGCAGTCTGATTCGACCACCTATTGAAAACCACAGCCCAAATAAAGTGCCAAAGATGAGGATTTGGAGAAACACATCATTCACCTTACTTCACTTATAATATGAAAACATACACCACAATTACGACCAAGTCAATACCAAAGCAGCAGGAAATTATTACTATTGGCGAATTTTCTAGCGAGCTATAATGTGTAAAATGCAAATGTTACTGAAAATCATTATGTGAATTACACAGAAACCAACACAAAAAACAATAAGACGTTTTTACGTTTTTGTCGTTTTTTTTTTAAAGAATCGGTCAATAATTTCTAAGATGATCACTGATTGCTCTACTTTTACCCAAGGGTGTTCCAGCCGTAAATTTACGTTAGAGAAATAAAACATTGGAATAAGGTAAGAAAATTGCCAAATAATAAAGAGAAACCTACATTAAAATATGCCTTCACAGACTTAAAATCATAACACAAAAGCAGTTATAATAAAGAAAAGAGTATTTTAATAGAGCGTAAACGCATTGACAGTAAACTAATCTAACTAAAAAAAATAGTATCAAAGCATTATGGTAAAAGCAGACAAAAAATTATAGTAATGGAACAGTAACAATAGCTGAATAGCTTCAAGAATCTTGAAGACTTTGAACGATCTCGAATATTTGAATGCCTCAGTAATTCTTAACATCTGCTGAAAACGATCCGATAATTTTAAGAACATTGATTGTTCATGCATTTTCTATTTTGTTGCAACTATTGATGGATTTTAAAAATTCCAGAATTGTTGTGTAAATAGTACAGGAACCTACTTGCAGCTGCTTATGAGCCTTATATGTACATCATTTTGACACAATTTGACACAACAAAAGAGACATCAAACGAGCGAAGTTGAAAAAAGCAATCTATTTGTTGAGCAACATTATATAGTTTCAATTTGTTCCTGTTCGTTTTCGTGCATTTACATAACAATAACTTCATCATGCCCAAAAACAGTGTCTCAGTTTTTTTGACATTTGAGCAAAGGTCAGCTATTATTCGGTCTTTCCACGATGGATGAACCGCAACTAAAATCAGAAAATTTTGCTGAAGTCGTCGATCTATCTTACTACCAATCTATCGAAGTAAAAATACGAGAAAGAGTTTTACTAAGCAAACCAAAAGATTCTCAAAAAAATTAGATTTAAAAGGCTCGAAAATTTATCCAGTTGACCCAGAAAGCCAATTTTAGTACAGCTAGGTTTTAGATACAATAATTAAAAGTTGTTTTAGAGAGAATTATATTTATAAGCAATTGGATCGTTTAGATAAGCACTAACAATGCTTTTTAACGTTTTGCCTCTTTTTGCAGCTTTTGAATTTTCTTAACATTTTTAGCCCTTGCATTCTTAAGATTTTTGGCGTATCAGTCCAAAAACATTTTCAGTTGAAATTGTTTGTATACAGCCTATTTAAGCGACACTTCTTCGTACAAGTATTGCTTGACGCATGGTCACTATAATGAAGTTATTCGTAGATTCATCTTCGTAGAAAGCATCTTGAAAACGATTAGTTAGTAAATTCTGGCGTCGAATGGAAGCTGTAATTGCGATCAGTAAACATGATGGTCAGGAATAACACTTATAGCGAAGAAATTCGTTGGAATATCTGTTTTTATGAAAACATAGTCTTACAAACGAAGAATAAGAAAAGTTCTTAATGTATACATATCCACTTGGCGTTATCTCGGAAAAACAGTTTCGGTGATTTTGGTGTTTTTCTGGACCTGCTTGATGACCTCATATCTAGCGAGTTAAGCGTATTTGTTCTAAATGTCGCCGAATATATGTCCGAAGGTTACTAAGAAAAGCATATTAAAGTATTGATATTGCCAATAAGCGCCAAAATATAATAATAAACATGTTTTCTTGGTGCGGCAACATTTCTAATGTAACTATTTAGTTAAAGGTTACGTATATTTGTTCGATAAATGGCGTCATTCTCTATTTTGAACCCCTATTTCGAAAACGCATGAAGATAAGCGCATAAGATAAGAAATCATCAATTTTTCATAAATGCAACCATTATATGCCATAATCTAAATTGTTTTGAGTTCTAAATTCGGCACCGCCGTTGGACATTCCATCCTACAGTCGGCTCCTAGCACGAAACGACGTGTGTCTGTGCCCGCATTCGAACCTGGATGTGTTTCTAAGATTAGCAGGCAATTACACTACCCATAAAACGATCACAGGGACAACATGCCATAACCTACAGAGAACAAGTTTCTTTATTTAATGAGTTCCTTAATATCCTTTAACGAATAGCGATGGCCAATAGGTCCCGATTACTTGCATGATAAGCAGCGGGTCCAGGCACGTTGAATCGAGCCGATATGTAGTCCGTGATACAGTAACTGGTATCTTTTTGCATGATCGGACGGTAAAGATCTTACATGTCACTAACCTTGCAAGGCATCAATTATGCTCCATTGATGCATTAACCTTAACTACTTCAAACAAAGATAATTCGAAAAAGCCCGTGTTTAAAAACAACAGCTCAATTTAAAGACGCTCCCAGTGTATTCGGTCGTGATACTAAACCATGAGTGAGGAAATATGAATGAAAATTTACTCGTCAACGCAGGACAATTGGATCCATTTCGATTCAGCTGATTAATGTGCATGTCGGGAGGTGATAACTAGGTATTCCTGGTGCTAATAACTAACCAGAGTAACAACAATTGAACTTAGCGCATACTAAGAACTTAACTGTATTTAGAACATAAGCATAATCAGTGTACGCATACTAAGAACTTAACTGTATTTAAAACATAAGCATAATCAGTGTATAAGTTCGGTCATACTTTCCGATTGATACACCGGGAAGAATCTGCAAAAATATAAAATATGAGGCTGAATCTGCAAATGCTTGCTTTTTTTACTTTTACTCTGCAAGTTCAAGCGTTTTAATAAAATTGTTCTTGAAATATCAAAACTTTCTATATACACAGTAGTCATTATTCAATAAGACCGCCCCTTTCTGTGAAATTGGACACCAAAACATTCTCTTGTGCTTATTACTTTAGATACACTTTCCTTCATTATTAAAAATTCTTTTTTACTAATAAGTATTTACGCATAGCTGCCTTCTCCAATAACATTGTAGAAATAGGATCAGTGCTACAAATTCCGACTACTTCAGAAGTCCACCTTACAGGATGGGATAAAATTGGCTTACAATAAGAACTTTATTCCAAAACAGTACTGTATGCGCAAATACAGTCAGTCTAAATATATTGATAATTAGGATAAGTACTTAAAGCCTAAGGAAACGGTATTTAGTTCCTTCCAAGCTCGAAACCGCGACAAAGTTCCATAAGGTCTGCTTATAAGAAAGCAAAAAACAAATCTCAAAAGCGATAATAAATGATATAAATAAAGCGAAATAAATGATTATTAGTTGATGGTGCGGATTCTATATAAGAAAACTAATGCTGAGAAGGTACCTAATCGCAGTTACCATGAATAAATTACTTTCAAAAGCTGCACAACTTTCAAAATGTTTCATTTTATAACCTACATAATGAATTCATTTACGTGTAACTCACTATTTTTAAAGTAATCGAAGATAAATTCCCTAAACATCGAAAGTGAGCGTCTTTGCAACAAATTTACGATTATAATTCTATTATTTTACATACATATAACATATGAACAATTGTAAGTTTTTAGAATCTGCCAGTAAGATTTTTTTATATAGATAATGCTACCACTATTAAAGTAGCGTGTATTAAAAAATTCTTGCAGTTGTTTCAAATAATTTGATAATGTATGGCTATAAATAAGCGTCTCATTAAGATCATACTAGCACATATTCCTTACGTACTAAAGATTCATGTTTAATAGTTCCAAACCACATGTGAATATACATTTAGCAACCACAGAGTTGACAATGAATTTAGATAAATAATAATTATATACTGTTATAACTATTAACAGTAGTACCATAAAATAGAAATCAAATAAGCAAAATAATATCAACATCTGGCAGTACTGTTGAGACGTATTCTTGATTTCATCAAACATATATATAAACTATAAATGCATTAAGGCAACCACTCGTCTGTAAAAGCATCACCCTTCTAAGAAACGATGAAAGCAATAAAATACATCCTAACTACTAATATTTGAGCTATTATCGTGCAAGTGCTTTCTTATTTTGTTTTTTTCCTTTTTCACATTATTATATCTAATATTTACATAGTTTAGTTCAGCTCTGAATAAAGGGAAGTAACTAAATTTAGGGCTAGCCTCGCTAAACTCTATTGGCAAGTTTTTGTTTACAAGTTGTATAGCACGCTCCTTTGTTAGACCAACAAAAAGATTCTTGGTTAATTTTACTGTTAGCATTTGACTCTTGCCAACGTTAACAACAAGATCAAACAAAGCATCGTCGTCAAGTTGAGGCCATTTCTGAGCAAAAACTCCGCCGTCCTGAAATGTGTTCTTGTTATATTCTACTTTATCGAAGAATCCAGCCCACAACTCAGATGCGAAGTGTGGACAAAATGGTGCTAAGCAAATTAATAGGTCTCCGAGGCTGCGTTCATATTTTGGTCCGAGGAAAGTCTGAGGGCTTCGTAATCCACTGCGAAGAGTATTTGTAAAGATTTGCATATCTCTAATAATGAGATTGAACTGGTGGGTCACTTCAAAGTTAAAGTTGCACTTCTTAACAAACTCGTTTCGAGCTTGCTGACAGCGACGTTCATGATCAGTATTGATAGTCTCTTTTGCAACTGTCCTGGACAGACGGAAATTCCCGACTGTCATCCACAGTTTATCCTGCCAACCAGCAATACCTTTAAACGCTATACCTGGCCACTTGAAGCGTGAAGTGGGTGCGCAGTCACCAAGGATGAAGAGGCGCGTTGTGTCAATTCCATACATGTCTGTGATATCCTGAGGTGCAATACCATTGTGCTTTGATTTAGACATTTTATCCCAGTATAGAGAAACAGGCAAACCAGTATCTATTGTTTTCAGGTTCTTTGAATCGCTGAAATCAACTCGATCTTTGGGCACATGTTCGCCTGTTGCTTCAATTCGGAAAGTCTCGTTGAGGACCATTCCTTGTACAATCATTCTCTTAAAAGGTTCAGGACTATCAGAGCACCCCAAACCAAGCTCTCTATGCATGAAGTATGCCATAAACCTCGCATAGTAAAGATGCATGACCGCGTGTTCTAATCCACCAATATACATATCCACAGGCATCATCCTGTTGGATATTAATGGGTCTACGAGTTTTTTTGCGTTTGTTGGATCCAGAAATCTCATGAAGTACCATGAACTATCTACGAACGTGTCCAATGTGTCAGTTTCCCTTTTGCTGGTTCTTCTACATTTAGGACACGATGTATAAATCCAGTCATGAATATCGGCTAGCTTTTTACCCTTGGGCAGTGCTGGTAACTGTACTGGGAGATCCTTTTCTCTAACTGGCACAGGTCCGCATTTCTCACAATGGACAATAGGTATTGGGGTGCCCCAATACCTCTGGCGGGAAATTAGCCAGTCTCTTAAGCACTTGCTTGCAGGAAATCCTCCGATCTTAGCAGTTTTTGCAAAATCTAATATTTTTCGACGGGCTTCCAGTATTGGTCCATTAAATTTTCCTGAGTTGACAATTTGATCCCCATCGATGACATTTAGGAAGTCAATATATTTCATTCTGGCAAACCTTGCATGATCATCCGAAGAAGATGGCACCCCAACGAAGGCACCTGTCGCTTTGGGAACATCGAAATCGTCTTCATTGACAAATACAGGTATACGCCGATTCTCGTCAAATGGATTTCTTGCATATATTTGTTTCGTACTCAGCGCCTGTGCTAGTAAGTGGTCTTCGCTAATTATAATAAATGCCGCTCCAACCATTAACTCTGGCCGATCGGTCCATACGCTTAGCTTATTTATAGGCAATCCTTCATCAAGACCAAATGTAAAGAGAATTCCCCTATCTACATCTCCAATCCAGCCTTTTTGAATGCTTATAATGTCGCCCCACCCTTGGAGTTCATCCAAACCCTGAAAAAGATCTCTTGAGTATTGCGTCGTGCGTACAAACCATTGGTCAAGTAGTCGTCTTTCAACTTTAGCTCCAGATCTCCAGCTGCGTCCGTCGGAATCAACTTGTTCGTCGGCTAGAGTTGTATTATCTATAGGATCCCAATTGACAACGGCTTTTTTACGGTACACAAGCCCTTTTTCAAACAATTTTATGAAGAGAAACTGAGTCCAGCGATAATAGGTTGGATCGCAGGTTGAGATTTCTCGTTCCCAATTAAAACTGTAGTTAAATTCCCGAAACTGGCGGGTCATACTGGCAATATTCTTTTCTGTCCATTCCTTGGGATCTTCACCGTGTTCAATAGCTGCATTTTCTGCGGGCAATCCAAAACTATCCCACCCAATGGGGTAAATGACGTTCTTTCCTCGCATGCTGTAATAACGGGCCAACAAGTCTCCAATTGTGTACACCCGAACGTGCCCCATGTGAAGGTTTCCGGATGGATAGGGAAACATAGAAAGCACATACATCTTCTCATTCGAACGATGCGTCTTTCTTTCAGCCACCTTTTGTTTCCAGAATGATTCGATGTCCTTCTTAACATCGCGCGTAAGCGCTGCGCCCCACTCTCCGCTCCGACTAAACAGTGTTCGTACGAATTGCGCAGGCTTGTTAAACTGCAGAATGCTCATCTCGGCATTTAAAATCTAATTTCTTAAATTGGATTATCCTGATGTTGCAGAATGAAATAGGTGACGTTAGAGACACGTGCTGTCCGTATATGTTAAGGAGAAACATACAAAATCACAAAAAACAGTAGTTGAAGTTCTTGGTAACTCATGTCAGTCAAACTGTGCGATGCACTCTCAGAAGGATGGAGGACGCCATTTGTGACTAGATGCATTAGAGGAAACATATACACATCAAAACATACATCAATGCTAAGCAGGTTCAAATAGCGAAAAGTAATATGATAACACTATAGATAATCGCAATTACATTTTACCCGTTTATCGCATTGAAAAGGGTATGCAATATATACATGCATTACATATTAGAGTGAAAAAATATTTTGCACTAAATTTATTATACAACGATATTATTATTATGGTCATACTTCGTGATCTGAGAGAATAAGTAGCTCTTTGTAGTAAAGACTATAATCTCTGGAAGTAGCTTACCCGGCTAAAATCCAACCGCTCGTCCCACGGTTTGAATACAGTTTTTCCTGATCCCTCAATGGCTTCGTTCAGGCACTGAACGTTATTGATGTCGATTTTGGTATATAAAGTATATTGAATCCCAAGCTCTGGTCCACTATGTGCATCATCTCCTCCGTGGTCTGCGTGCTGATGAGAGCAATGGCCTGCGTTCCACATCACTTTGTGCCACTGATTTTAACTCTGTAATTTGCAAATTGTACAAAGAGCCTCTCACGTTTTGAAAATATCACCCCACTTGCTTGACTCCGCTCTACTGTGCCTTGAAAGCTAATCACAACGTAAACACTGCTCAGCAAGCCGATTTCACTTCCTCCTATTAGTTGGTTAATAGTGTTGACTCAAAACTGGGGATTCATATTGAGTCGTCAGCCATTGTCTGTTTGTAGAGGGCGCTGCGATGGATGGTTCCGCGCAGGATCAGCAGCACCATCACGACTGGCAGACGATGCAGTGAATAGTTACTTGAAGTGCACGCTTGATTTTATGCAACGTTTGAAGTTGTTTTTGGCATGGACGTTTATTTCACGTGTTCGGATTCTTAGGTGAAATTTAATGAACATCGACTTATTAATTAAACCAAATATCAGGTTAGTTTCCATTATGAAGGATTCTTTGTTAGTATGTTAAATAGAATCTACTTGGCTGTAGAGATACAGCCGTTCTTATTTGTTTTTCTACTCTGATGGTAAAATCCCTACTTTACAATTGATAATTAATTGATTTAATAACTGTAGCCCTAACACCGATAGACTTCGAGTCCTCATGATTTCTTCATGAGGTCTAAATGCCAGGGAACCGATAGCTTACGTATATAAACATGGGCTACGGTATCGTAAGCGTTTTATTCCTATTTATGTCCTGCGCCGTGCGGAGCCAGTGTGTGGACGAAAACGTGAAAATTAACTGAAAGTAACATACAAATAAGGGGCAAATACATAATAAAAGGCCATATGATAGTATATCAGCATGGCTAATATCGAGTAACTGATTATAGACTGATGGTAAATAGAATCCTTCATATATTGTCCGTTCATAAATACCTAGAATGGCTCTTAGCCTTATGGGTTAAATTGTTAATCTTATTTCATCCTAGTTATATATATATATATATATATATTTATACAGATTTAGTTAAGGCTTCGGATTTTTGTTTAGCTATTTCCATAGTAATTCTTCAATTTATTCTCTTTCTATTAAAGAAGCATATGTTTTTTCAATACAGGAACATTTCTTGCCGTTTATTATTATTATCTATCTGCACATTATTCGGGCGCTGTGACTTTCGAAAAATGATAACTGATCTAAGAATTCAAGCGGAAGAGTCATTTTTCTCATTTTCTTTGCTCAAGACACGTAAAAAAATTTAAATCGGATAGAGTAGAATAATTTAGTGCTTAAGTCTGGCACAAAGATTATATGGCTCTTATATGCTTCGTCCAAAATCGTCGTAAGTCTTTTGGTGTAAAATTGCACATATCAGAATTGTTCGTTTCTCGCCCTTTCTCAATAGTGAAATGGGTTAAACGGAAATAGCAACTCTTTCTCCACTAATGTATTCTATATGTGGAAAAGATATCGACCCCTATTATGCGTTATTAATTTCCAAAAATCGTAGTCATTTACAAATCTACCGGCATACAAAAAGGCAGTTCGAAGCTCATTTGAAACGCCAATAAAAGAGAACCGGATAGATAGCGACTTTCATTATATATAGAAAATGTATAATGGATTAAAAAGGTAGGTGTACAATACCACATATAGTATATATAATATTATTTTATAACATAATCCTTTGTTGTTGAATGTCAGATATTATAATGGCAGAACGTAAGGGAACTTCCAAAGTTCGAATGCTTCAAGATATTGAGGAAGATGTTCAGAAATTTTGGGAAGATCAAAAAATATTCGAGCAAGATGCCCCGATAGACTTTAATTTAGATGAGAAAAATGAGCAGAAATTCTTCACGACCTTTCCGTATCCATATGCAAATGGTCGTCTTCATCTGGGACATACATTCTCCCTCAGCAAGTGCGAGTTCGCAGCGGGTTATCAGCGTATGCAGGTACGTTTTGGTCAAATAACTAAGTATATAAAAATAGTCTATAGAGAACTTGCTAATTAAGTGATATTTCTTGAAGGTCATGATCTGTCATACGTTTATCATATTTTTTCAATTTATATTACATTAAATAAAAGAAGTACATCTTGGGATGAATAGTTAATTTTTTGTAATTTAATTACTTAGCTATTTTTTGAGGTATTAGCAATATTCTATAACCAAACTGCCTTTAAATACACAAATAATTAGCATTTAAATCTATAACTATGTATAATATATTGTGTTGAATGTAATATGAATCATAAAAGACAATACAATTCAAACTTTTTCTTTAATAACAAAGGTACAATTTAATGCGGTTTAGGCAACCATTGTGGCGTGCATAATGTAAACTTATTATTTTGTGTATTATTAAGTTCATTAGAAACATGAAACTGAATAGTATCATTAATATATATATGCAGTACTGAAATAACTTGAATTGGGTATTTCAGGGGAAAAAATGCCTCTTTCCGTTTGGTTTTCACTGCACCGGCATGCCGATAAAAGCTTGCGCTGACAAGCTGGTCCGTGAAATGGAGCAGTTTGGTTATCCACCGCAGTTCGCTTCCGAAGATGACTCGCCCATTGATGAAAAGCAGAAGGTACGAGAGAGTAATGAAAAAAATAAGAACGAGTTGGCGCAGGTGCGTCGAAACTTGGCTCTTAACCGCATGAAAATTCAGAGCGACTCCAGTGTTATGCATTAAGGATGAAACTGGAAAAATTCTAAACGCGGAGAAAACGATAGCTTTTAGTTAGTGTGATGGCAAACGCATAGATAAAAATTTTTCCTAAGTGAAGCTCTTTTTCAACGATTACAGCTTTTTGAAAAATCATACAATTTGGATATGTGCAAATACTGTATTGCGAGTTTGATGTCAAGATCTAATTAGCCAGTTTATTTTCAGACCAAGTAATTTTTGCTTCCCAAAGAAATATCTTAAAATTATTCATAATTAAATAATGTGACAGTTTTAATGTTCTTATTTTGCACAACTTTTATTGTAGATGATGATATTTTATTGCATCATTGAGTATGAAGTTAGTTTTATCACATCCCTTATTTCTATATTTATTTGTGGCTGATTAGTTATTTAATAACAGGGGTCTAGGTTTGGCCATTACTAAGCACAGCCCCACTGAGACACGGCAATTCGCGATTGGCTACGGCGCGTCAATGTCCGGTTATAACTACGCAGGCTGGACGCGCATTAAGATGCCATACCAGTGCTCTAAAGGAAAAGTGGGAATTGGATGAACTTTCAGAGTTTCGAACAACCTTTTTCAAACTTGTAGCATTCACAACATTCTTCTCAACAGTCTCTTGTATAATGTATATAACGGGACGACGCTACACGAGATGCGTAATCATGCGCATTCGCAATCCCGTCCCAGTGTCGTGGAAAAATTACGGTATGATAACGCGGGCTATAGTTAGGATTTTGACAAGACAAGAGTCGATTAGCCTCGTTAAGCGAAAAGCAGCACCTAGAGACATCGAAGATTGTAAACCGTTAATTGCAACACACCTAGTACAGTAATATGTTGATTTCTTCGCGTTTCCGGTGCAAATTGGTGCACCATATATCTCTATCGTGTTTCCGTCTTTTCGAGGTTTATGGTCTCCGGCAGGCCTTGAACGATCGACAGAATAAAGCCACATAAAAAGCAAAAGTTGTTGCTGAAAAAAAGTCTGTGGGCATTTAAAATACATTTTTCTATATTAACTTTGTTTGAAAACTCAGAGTAAATTTTTCTGCAATTGAAAGTGATCATTGGGGTCATAGGCGTTTACAAAAAGTTCTGCGTCGAGAAGATTAAAATCATTCTAAGTCACAGATGAGTCGCAATACCACAGACGAAGTCAAAGTCAGTACAAGCTTTTATAATAAGCGCTGTACATCATAGCGACGTATAGGCATTTATAGAACAGAAAGTTCAAGATTAATATAATCATTGAAACAATACGTAGATATGCATAAGAACGTGTCAATTTATATACCAATTTTAACTTTGCCTTATTTAGGATTTTTCACAAGAATTCGGACTCATTAACTCTGAAGGAACAATCGTGATGATCGCAGCTCATTTCTCTAAAAGATGACTCCGATCTCAGTCATTGTGCAACTGGTGATGATTAATAATATTGAATGGGTTTAGGAAATCATGAGCAGTTGAGACGGCAGTTAAAACTGCTGGTACCGTTGAATACACATGTGTTACTGCCTAGGCAAGCTTTGTTAGGTACTTGCAAAATTACGTTGATTTTCTGCGAATACTTCTATCGTTCCCTGTGATGGGCTAACAAAGGTTCCTGAGAAAGATTGTTTCTTTAAAGCGTTCTCTTTAGATGATATCTCTTATGTTTTTAAATACGCTCCGCTTCCTGAATTGTTGGCTGTTGGAGAATTTACTTGTGCAGCGCTTATCATCTTATTAAATCATTTTAAGTGAACATTTCTTAACCAGTTTAATTCATGGATCGTTTATTTTTGGAACGAGTTACTAACTGACTGAAAGAAGGTGCATGTCTCCACCTGGCGTGCCACTTAGATACATTTTCGTTAGAAACGGTTCTACAAGCTTCCTCAAAATCTGTCAAGGAATAACACTCTACAAATGCTCTAATAAATTTCTCGTCTTAGAGTCGGCTTATATTGTTTTATTATGAAAAAAAGAATATATTTACGGAGAATTTGAATGATGAAATCAAACACGTGAAAACCAAGTTTGTGATCACGATTCGGATTAATTCACATGTTTTTTGTGACCTCTTACTCTATTACGATATATATATATATAACTAAAGACGGCATTTTAAACTAAAATGCCGCCTTTAGTTTTAGACCACGTAACGCCAATACAAATCTTCGACCAACAAAAAAAGAAGGCTTTTTGACAAATTTGACTAGAGAAGCGAATTTTGTCGCTTTTAAAACTTTATAGCTAGATAGTCTAAATGCAGTCCATGTGTGGGATGACGACTTATAATGTAGCTTGATGCGAGGTAACAGGCAATTTCTGAGCGCGATGTCGGTAACTTGAGTTCCCATGTTTTCCATTCTGTATGTTGTACCACCGCATTCTGGAAGTATAAACTATCATACTCAGTGCAAATTGAAAACTTTTGCCTTGTTTTTCGTAGAAAAATTTATGATTTCCCGTAACGTACATTTGCGCGACTAGTGTCTACAACCATTGTTCATTTAAATTCGCACTTAAAAACTATGTTCTCAAAAAGCTAACAGTGTGGAGTCAGTGTTACGTAGTATACTTGTGTAATCATAAGTATATATGTACGGTGTTGTTTTCAGCTCATTTTAGATAGTTTATTAAATGTTCTCCTAGTTACACAGTACCGTAGCTAGAGCGGTCGGAAGAATACCTGACACGAAATCTTGAGGTTTGATTTATGTGCTTGTTCGGCTTGTACAATGACTTAATTCCTGTTGTTTATTTCCGATATTTCTGAGCTGTTTTGATCACTTAACTGCACGTGTTATTTCCCCGTTCCTGTGAGCCTATAAGTACTTACTGAGGTTCACTAAATCGCTAATGATAGTGTTTCTAAGTAAATTCAACTACCTGTTTTGTACATTAAAATATCTGAAGTTTTCATAATTATTCCTCTATTATATAGGTAGGATCCGTGACTGGTGCAACTAACATAATTGTTCCTATGGTGCCGAGAACTGTGAACAATTATCATTTTTTTGCAATCTATTTTTGAATATTGTCTGAAACAAATAGAAATTTATCCCTCGTAAAATGTGGCATATTGATTACATATTATCTTTGCTGTTAGAAATATGTATTTGTACCTCATTTTCTAGTAACTATTCGCGACTACTAGAATAATCTGAAAAGCGAAACAAAAAAACCTTTGCAGGAGAAGACTAGCATTGAGGACCAAATCAAGTCGAAATCTAAAGGGAAGAAAAGCAAAGCGTTAGCAAAGACAGGCTCCGCAAAATACCAATGGGAAATCATGCGAAGCCTTGGACTTCCTGACGACGAAATTAAGAAATTCGCTAACGCAGATTACTGGCAAGTATGCGGGTTAAAACTAGTATTCTTCATATATGCAGTTGAATGTAAAAAAAATTACGCGTGCTAATTGGCAAATTACCACCGATGAGACAAAAAAAGCGACGCATTTGCTGTAAGTTTTAGGAGTAAAGGATTGCGCATATCCAGGGAAGTGAAACACAGATAAACAACCTTTTCCTAATGTTGATGCTTAGAATGTTGGATAGCTGGTTGTCTTCATACAACCAGCTCATGAATAAACCTAACCCCTGTCCCCATCATTTTTTCGTCGTAAAGAGCTAAGCACCTTTTAAAGGAAAAACACTTGGAACGTTAAATGAGTAGCTTCTAGTATTTTCTTTAGAAAATGAGATCTTGCAGTATAGACATCGTACATATTGTAGTTAGGTGCTCTTCAGAGTAACGTTTAGGTCCTATCTCAGGTATGCCATTAATACTAGATATTAAAGAAACAATTAGTGAAAATATAAAACATTTTGGAAATAGAATTAAAAAGAGTTGCGATAATACAAAAACAAGATGGTATAATCGGGAAAAAGTGCCTTTACAAGGAGAGCCCCTGCAAACTATTAGTATGCCTCCATTACATTCAAGTGACACAAATGGGCAAATTTTCTATAAAGTTTAAAGTAAAACAGTATCCATCGTTTCTGTTAACGACGTTTAATGCTTAGGTTGGACTATTTTCCTCCAGCCATGATGGCAGATCTCAAACGGATGGGAATCCGAGTCGATTGGCGTCGCTCAATGATCACAACAGACGCAAATCCATTCTATGATTCCTTCGTTCGGTGGCAATTCATACGATTAAAGGAAAAAAACCGTATTAAGTACGGAAAAAGGTTAGTTTGATTAAAAAAAAAGAACAGATTACCATTTAACTAAAAGCCGTTCACTACAAATTAAAAAGAGTTTCCTCATTCATTGCGAACTTGATTAGCGTACAATTGTCGATGAAACACCTTATTGCATAGCCGTTTTTTCTCGAATATAAAATAAACACTTGGCCTATGTTATCTTACTTATAGTTATCCTTAAATGCGTTTCATAGGTAACAAGATATCTGTATGCATGTATCATATATGCAGGATAATACATACAATCGTGTTTATGCCGAGTTTCGAATCGAGTCTAAATTGTCTAAAAACCACAAAGCCATGGAGAATCCTACAACCGTACGTTAAAGGAAGTGAAGTAACAGGAACACTATCCTAAGAAAATGTTTACAAAATGCTCAATCAGCAAAAAACTTCATCAATAACCGCGAAAGATTCGAAGTAAATATCGGGATTAAGCTGCAAAAATACAATTCGGTGAAAACAAATTGTTTTAATCTGAATGATAACTACAGTACCGAGAAGTTCTCATACCTAAGGTGTGTGCCAGATATATTAATTCCGGGTAGACCGTGTTTATTACCGTAGTGACACTTGTAAGTCTATAACCACTGAGTGCCGACAAAAACCAAAGAACTTAATAATATGTGAAGGAGACTTGCTGTTAACAATAATTTTCTTTACATACAGATACAGCATATTTTCACCGAAGACAAATCAACCTTGTGTAGATCACGACCGTCAAACCGGGGAAGGGGTGGAACCGCAGGAGTACACCATCGTCAAGCTGAAGATTCAAGAACCCTTACCTGAGGTGTTGATGCAGCTAAAAGGTAAGTGGCTGGAGATTGTTTTTAAATCTTTTTTTACCAGCACTAATAATTTCAATACTTTTATACAACCAATTAGGAGTGGAGAAATCAGTATTTACGAATATATGAAAAAGGGGAAGGTAATTAGCTGTAATTAGTTAGTCATACGAATATACAACATTTATACCATATTTTCAAGTTCTATTACAAGTGGACTTTCATAATGCTAGATAAGGCAAAAGTATTTAGTTACGGTCGCAATTTTTGGCAGAATTAGTAGCTACAGGACTAAGGCCCATTGGGATTCTGACCTAAGCTAAATCTAGACTGCGTGTCATGTAATTCTGTCCTTAGTAAAAAAAAAAAAAAAAAAAAAGTAAATTGCTACTAATAGTGGACGCCGGTCAATTGAAAACTGAGAAACAGTGCCGTGTACCCACTAAAAAAAGAACAGTTCGTCTGTGGTCTGGTAGAAATGGCGTCTTCACGTTATGATTACCGCTTTGGTCGTCACACGATTCTTGCTTCTGCCTGAGTATAACAAATGAATGAATTTGTATTATCTAGTCCTGTATTTACTCCGTAAATGTCTCATAGTACAATAACTAAAGCATCATGTAAGAAAAGAGATCTATTCATGGAATGTGCGTTTGTAAGTGAAAACAAACAGTTTATCGGTGCGGTGTTTTGGGTGATTAACCCTAGGTGCTCTAGGGAAGCTGAAAATCGCTGGTTCAATCTCATCGACATTATATATATATGTACGGTACCTGTCACGAAATAATCAATTTCAAGACTCGTATAGATATTAAATAATTTAAGCATAATTATTATGTCTTGAAGCAGGATATTTGACAGATCACATGTTATATTGTTTCATACGGTTCGGGCAGGGTACAACGTCTTTCTCGTGGCTGCAACACTTCGGCCTGAAACGATGTACGGTCAAACAAACTGTTGGATATCACCAGATATAGAGTATGTAGCCCACAAAATGAAGGGAGGAGAAATTTTTATATGCACATTCCGGTCGGCTTATAACATGTGCTATCAGGATCTATGCACGACACATGGACAGGTTGACGTACTCGCCAAGTTTAACGGAGCAGCTTTAATGGGTATCGCTCTTCATGCCCCCCTTACGAGTTATAAGACCATTTACACTCTACCTATGTTAACAATAAAGGACGATAAGGGCACGGGCATCGTAACAAGTGTCCCAAGTGATTCACCTGACGATTTCGCTGCGTTGCGTGATCTCAAACAAAAGGAGTCGCTGCGCAAAAAGTATGGGATTAAAGATGAAATGGTGATTCCGTTTGAACCCATACCAATTCTTGAGATTCCCGGTCTTGGCAAGCTTGCAGCTCTGAAAGTTTGTGACGACTTAAAGATCCGAAGTCAGAACGATCGAGATAAACTTTCGGAGGCCAAACAAATGGTATGTGAGGGTAGACCAGGCTATTTCTCGATTAATTTCTATTAAAGGCAATATTAGCATGTAAAATGACTAAGGGAGAGAGTTGTACATTAGTATGCCGTCTAAATTCTTCGCAAGTGATCACTAAAATAAGTTTAAATTTTGTGCTATCTTTATCGATTTAGTTATAAGAAAGTAGACTTTCAAACTATAAAAATGCACCTAATTGTTGTGCTCGACAGGTGCTTATCAACGCATTTACTGGGTACATAATGTACACAGTATTGTACCGCAGTAGAGCAGCCAAGTTGTATATCGACTTGTTTTCCGTGAAGTGTTTAGCTTGTGTGTGTTTCATTGTTTGTTTGCAGGTGTATTTGAAGGGATTTTATGATGGTATACTTTTGGTTGGTCCTTATGCCGGGAAAAGAATCCAGGACGTAAAGAAGCTCATTCAAAATGAGCTGTTGGAACGCAAAGAGGCAGTTTTTTACATGGAACCAGAAAAGAAAATCATTGCACGTTCTGGAGAAGAATGTGTCGTTGCTCTTTGCGACCAATGGTACCTTGATTACGGTATGAGTCACACTATAACATCTAATTACGATGGGTAACTGTAACAGCTAAGATAGGGCTTGACTAACAGCAAGCAGAATTGTAGTACTGCAAAACGATCTTAGCTATGCAATATACACTTTAAATCATCATCAAACTATCTATATTGCCAGTATTATATTTTTTTTACCTAAGTAATTCGCAACAAAATTCGTTTAGAGTCTGCTAACTATCCAACTACAAACACTGTAGAAAATAATCGCAATAAAAACATTGCCACGTATAACCTGGAGAAGAATCTATATTTTGCTATCTAAGTTTTTTAAATGGCTTTCGCACATGTATTTTTTTCTGTTTTAGAGTAGAAAATTGTTTTTTTTAGAACTTTTGGATACATAGGAAACCTTATAGAAAAGCTCATTTATATGATTCAGGTATATAGCAAAAAAAGTACACCGGCATATTCGTTCTGATATCTACTATGCCTTGGCAATGCTACACAGAATTTTAGCCACTACAGCTAAGAGTTTTTTTATTGAAACATTGACCAACTGGTCTTACAAACGTAGCAATCCATAGGACGAAAGTACTAGATGCATTCTCAGTTAGACAGTGGTACAGATCAAGAAAAAGTTGTTCATAATTTTGTTCGAGTGGAGGGATGGTTGACAGTACTAACGTGAATGCATTTATTTATTACAACATGGAGAACTTCAGTAAAGTCGATGGATTTATATATATATATTATATATATATTTGGTTTCTCTGAAAAGCTTTGTTCTTTTGTGACTTGAATTGGGCCAGGTCGTTATTGTTGGCTTACCGGTAAATTTTGCGTGGTTATTTCAGGAAAAAATAAAAATCGAAATTTAGGAGATCTACAAATATGATGAGCTGTGGCGTGGAACAGCAGACATAATTAATTGTGCCTGTCAAATTCTAGTAAATAATAACCCCCTAGAAAAAAAAAACAGGTTGATCTCAAAGTGTACTTGAAATAGCTCTGATTTTTTGCATATCTAGCCAAGAAATTGTAGAGTATTCAACTACTCAGAAATTCGAGAAATCTGAGATACTAAAAAATTGAAAGTTCATTTTACTTCACATACTTAGGAGATGCATACTTAGCAGATGCAGTTAACAATCATTCAGTTTTTATTTACCACAAAAATGTTGCAAGATTGTGTGATCTATAATATGATACACTGCATGTACTAATGAATAACTTGTTTGAGCTAAACACGAAAGACGTGGCACGTGCAAAAACTATTGCCTGATGCATGATTATTAATATTAGGTCGGAAGGTAATTCCAGCTTGCTTTAGATACTTCCAACCTTTAGAAGATAATTAATCTCAGAGATTAAATTTGTTTCTTTCACTTCTCATGGGTTTTGTTGGTATAAGAAACAGATTCTTCCGCTAACCAAGGAGGTATCAGTGGAAGGCCCGCATTCATTGATTTATCCTTGGTCTATTCGAATTTTCGAGCTTTTAATGAAAAGATGATATTCCATCAAGTCTATTTGTTGACTTGCTTTAACGACTTGAGTAGAGTCGCGGTCTGCATTCATCGTATCGCTGTTTATAGTAAGTGGACAGTTGCTTTGACCACCCCTGTCTGAGGTCTGCTGTCCGGTTCATATACTGAACACATGATGAGATAACTTTTCTCCACCGTACGAGCAACAGTATGCATATGTTCAACGGTCTCCAATGGCACTTTCACTTAGTTCATGAAGATTTCTATCCTTTATACTTTATTTAGTATAAATAGGCAATTTTAAACAACGTGGCGACTAACGCTTGGCTGCACTCAAAGTTTTCGAGCTTACCGGAGACGAATTTTCATGCAATAAAACCTGTACTGCATCGTTGTTTGTACCCCCATGGTGGCCCCCGAAACTAACTTTGTATTTAAAGTAGAGACCAGTCTAGTTTTCGAACCCTAAAGCCAGAGTCGACAAGCACTGTCATAAACTGCTCACTCTGTGCATAATGATCGTCTTCTAAACCACGTTGCTTATGGGGATAGTGATCTAGAAACTGTGTGTCGAACACATACTTTTCAGGAATTTACGTTTTAGTGGAAGACAAAACTGCTACAAATAACCCACGTTTTTTTTTAAATGCTAAAAAGACATCTATCAATGTGAATATAAAATAAATTTAATGAATAATTGAGTTTCGCCGCACATTAGTACAATATTACGGTAGTACGAAATTTGGTTCTTTACTAACAGTAAGTGCTGACGGTATATCTTATATTTCGACTCTAGTCTGCTCAATGTGATCTACAAAATAAGCGGAATCAGCAAGAAAATTTGTATGGTCTTTTTTGTCTTCACAGGTGACAAATCATGGAAAAATATGGCTCACATCAACCTAAACAGTATAGAATGCTATTCAGACGAAGTGCGAAATAATTTAAAAAAATCCATCGATTGGCTTCAGGAACACGCGTGTTCACGGACTTATGGTTTGGGAACAAAACTGCCTTGGGATGAAAAGTGGCTTATTGAATCTTTGTCCGATTCGAGCATCTACATGGCATACTATACAGTGTCACACCTTTTGCAGGGCAACGATATCACTGGACGTCACGGAAAAAGCCCTCTTGGTAAGCATTTTGCAAACATTGTGTTTAACGTTGTGAGGAGAATGAATGAGCATTAAAAGCATCTAAATCGTTATTAGTTTACTCTAAGGTTGTCTGAGTTTTCGTCACATGTTCACTGATGTTGAATGATAATAATATACTAATAATTCTTGGAACTTTCTTGTATTAGTGGTCTTGGTAACATCAACTTTCTAAGGTTCATCCATATATATATGAGAAATCTGCATAAAATTATTACCAACAAGCTTAAAAATTGACGGATGTTCTGAGCGAAAGCATACATGAGGCAAATTTGTCGACCTTGAGCCTTAAGTATATTCGTTTTTCCGTCGACATATTGCGGATATCCAACAGTAATTCAACCTGGAAGAAACAAGGTCCTATCAAATGAGAAGTAAAGAATTAGAAAGTACTATCCTAACCTGGAAACCCAACAAATGGAAACCACTGCAAGTTGGAAGTTGGCACATCAGCCCGTTTGGACCTTTTTTGCTGCACGCAATGCATGGTATAAGTATGTTTTTTGCGAGGAAGCCGAAACCTTTTATAACGAGTATATGGGAGAGAATATTCCACCCAGCAACTTTGATACAAATTCTGCCCATTTAACTCGCTACTCCATAGAAACTCGGAAAATAATAATAATAAAAGACTAATGCTGAAACCGTTGCTTTTTTTCGAATCACTTACAAAAATACCTAGAGCATATAGAGCACATAT